>NC_044044.1:21402020-21662653 GCF_901765095.1 Microcaecilia unicolor
CACCAATGTGGCCGCGCAGGCTTCTGCTTCTGTGAGTCTGACGTCCTGCACGTATGTGCAGGACGTCAGACTCACAGAAACAGAAGCCTGCGCAGCCTTCTACATGGAATGTTGCTAGTGGAATAGCAACATTCCATGTAGAATCTCCATAGTAGCAACATTCCATGTAGAATCTCCAATGGTATCTATTTTACTGTCATAGTAATGCTTGAATGTTTTCACTTATATACACTGTCAGCTAGCACATTTGCTTATTTCCGATCTGACCAAGAAGGGCAACCTGGAAAGCTAATCAAGAATGTATTAAGTTATGTCCAATAAAAAGGTATCATCTTATTTTCTTTTCCATGTTTTATTTTGTTTGATTTCTATAGATTCGACATGGAATGTTGCTATTCCACTAGCAACAATTCCATGTAGACGTCGGCCCTTGTAGATCACCAATGTGGCCGCGCAGGCTTCTGCTTCTGTGAGTCTGACGTCCTGCAGTACTGTGCAGGACGTCAGACTCACAGAACAGAAGCCTGCGCAGCCTTCTACATGGAATGTTGCTAGTGGAATAGCAACATTCCATGTAGAATCTCCAATAGTAGCAACATTCCATGTAGAATCTCCAATGGTATCTATTTACTGTCATAGTAATGCTTGAATGTTTTCACTTATATACACTGTCAGCTAGCACATTTGCTTATTTCCGATCTGACCAAGAAGGGCAACCTTGGAAAGCTAATCAAGAAATGTATTAAGTTATGTCCAATAAAAAAGGTATCATCTTATTTTCTTTCCATGTTTTATTTTGTTTGATTTCTATAGATTCTACATGGAATGTTGCTATTCCACTAGCAAAATTCCATGTAGAAGTCAGGCCCTTGTAGATCACCAATGTGGCCGCGCAGGCTTCTGCTTCTGTGAGTCTGACGTCCTGCACGTACGGCAGGACGTCAGACTCACAGAAACAGAAGCCTGCGCAGCCTTCTACATGGAATGTGCTAGTGGAATAGCAACATTCCATGTAGAATCTCCAATAGTAGCAACATTCCATGTAGAATCTCCAATGGTATCTATTTTACTGTCATAGTAATGCTTGAATGTTTTTCACTTATATACACTGTCAGCTAGCACATTTGCTTATTTTCCGATCTGACCAAGAAGGGCAACCTTGGAAAGCTAATCAAGAAATGTATTAAGTTATGTCCAATAAAAAAGGTATCATCTTATTTCTTTTCCATGTTTTATTTTGTTTGATTTCTATAGATTCTACATGGAATGTTGCTATTCCACTAGCAAAATTCCATGTAGAAGTCGGCCCCTTGTAGATCACCAATGTGGCCGCGCAGGCTTCTGCTTTCTGTGAGTCTGACGTCCTGCACGTACGTGCAGGACGTCAGACTCACAGAAGCAGAAGCCTGCGCAGCCTTCTACATGGAATGTTGCTAGTGGAATAGCAACATTCCATGTAGAATCTCCAATAGTAGCAACATTCCATGTAGAATCTCCAATATTCCATGTAGAATCTCCAATGGTATCTATTTTACTGTCATAGTAATGCTTGAATGTTCTCACTTATATACACTGTCAGCTAGCACATTTGCTTATTTCCGATCTGACCAAGAAGGGCAACCTTGGAAAGCTAATCAAGAAATGTATTAAGTTATGTCCAATAAAAAAGGTATCATCTTATTTTCTTTTCCATGTTTTATTTTGTTTGATTTCTATTGATAAACAACTAGGAGAAAGTTTTTCTTTACTCAGCGCGTAGTTGGACTCTGGAACTCGTTGCCGGAGAACGTAGTGACAGCATCTGGCCTTATTGAGTTTTAGGGGGTTTGGACAGATTCCTGAGGGAAAAGTCCATTGAACATTATTACATTTTTAGGGGAGGGGGGGGGGGGGGGTTGCCGGGTTCTTGAAGCCAGATTGGCCGCTGTCGGGCTTGATGGACCCTTGGTCTTTTCCCAGTATGGCGGTGCTTAAGTACTTATGATGTGTTAATTGTGACATAAAAATTAGGATTCTACAATAGGTTTCTTAAAGATTTGAAATACCAAAATCATAACTTCTGTTCGAAATTTGCTTCCTACGACAGAGCCATCACCAGCACACACTTAAAATCCCACGTACATGACGTCTTGTACGCCAAGTCTGAAGAGTAATTCATCCTCTTAACAGCACTCATCGGACTTTTTATGCACGTGGAATTCTAGTGTGTGCTGGTGATGGCTGTGTCTGAGGAAATTGTTTATGATGATATAAATATTTGTTTAATACTTCTTTAGTGGGATGCTTTTGTTTGTGCTGTCCTATCGAAGATGGATTTCCTAGTTTGTACTAAAACGTATTTTAATGTATATTTTTCTGACGTACTACTACTACATTTAGCATTCGATAGTGCTACAAGGCGTACGCAGCGCTGCACAAACATAGAAGAAAGACAGTCCTGCTCAAGAGCTATGTATAAAAGTGAGCCAAGGTATAGGACAATCAAGCCATTGTGACATCACTGATGAGGTTGGCTCTATTGGTGGCCTGAGGCATTATGACATCACAATATCACTCTGATTACAAGAGACTACTACTACTACTACTACTACTACTATTAGCATTTCTATAGCGCTACAAGGCATACGCAGCGCTGCACAAACATAGAGAAAGACAGTCCCTGCTCAAAGAGCTATGTAATAAAAGTGAGCCAAGTATAGGACAATCAAGCCATTGTGACATCACTGATGAGGTTGGCTCTTATTGGTGGCCTGAGGCATTATGACATCACAATATCACCTCTGATTACAGAGACTACTACTACTACTACTATTTAGCATTTCTATAGCGCTACAAGGCGTACGCAGCGCTGCACAAACATAGAAGAAAGACAGTCCCTGCTCAAAGAGCTACAATCTAATAGACAAAAAATAAATAAAGTAAGCAAATCAAATCAATTAATGTGTACGGGAAGGAAGAGAGGAGGGTAGGTGGAGGGGAGTGGTTACGTAAACTGTTCTGATTTGCTATTGCAATAAGTGACGGTATAGTAAATGAATAAACGATCTGTAGTTCTGTATTACAGTGAGAGTATTTTATAAATCTGTAACTGTGACTTTTTTTTTTTTTTTCTTTTGCAGCCACGCCCCACCCTGACATTGTCTCAGCCTTCCCCGTCACAAAACATCTCCCGCCCCCCAAGTATAATCAAGGTCCCGAGCACCCTCACACTGCCTGTTCAGACGCTGGTATCAGCGCGTCCCTCCACACCGACCCAGCCATCCCCACCACCTACCAAGTTCATTGTCATGTCTTCTACTTCTGCGCGTAATAGTTCTCATCAGGTATGGTTGGATAAACTGTGCAATGTATGAGGGTATTTTAATTTATTTAATTTATTGCATTTGTATCCCACATTCCCCCACCTATTTGCAGGCTCAATGTGGCTTACATAGATTAATCTATTCAAAATATGCTCTACTTCAATCTACAATTCCATCATATTCTTTCAAACACAGTCCGCTGTATTCAGGAAACCTAGCGTTCTTAAAAGGATCAGTCAGATCAGCGCACCTTCCCCTAATAAGGCTAAATGAGCGTAGCATATGTCAAAAGGGGTGTAACGCAATCCTCATCAATCCTTAATTATATATTTTCAACTTTTTTTTCTTTTCTTATTTATCTCTTATTTCCTTTAAATCGGTTATAGATAATATTAATTTCTTCAACTTATTGCACATAGCATTTCATAATTTCATAGTATACTAGATTACTTAGCTTTCAATTTCATAATCATATTTCTGGAGACCAGATGTCAACCGACACAGATCGCGTACAAAACGCTGTTTCAAGGTAGTCTCCGTACATATATCAAACAGTCTCCATCTAAGATATAATTAAGGATTGATGAGGATTGCGTTACACCCCTTTTGACATATGCTACGCTCATTTAGCCTTATTAGGGGAAGGTGCGCTGATCTGACTGATCCTTTTAAGAACGCTAGGTTTCCTGAATACAGCGGACTGTGTTTGAAAGAAATATTGATGGAATTGTAGATTGAAGTAGAGCATATTTTGAATAGATTGATTGTGAGCTCCCTTCTGTATAAATCAATTGGTGCTTATTAAGTATTTACATAGGTTAATAACATTGTCAATTCGGATCACAAATCAGGTTCAGTTAGTAATGTGTAGTGGTTAGGAGGGGAGAAGAAGAAGAAGGGAGGGAGAGTGAATAGGGAAGTTAGAGAAGGTCAGTGTTCATAATTGAGTGGGTTGGTGAGCTTAGAGGCATATTTTCAAAGCACTTAGCCTTCCAAAGTTCCATAGAAGCCTATGGAACTTTGGAAGGCTAAGTGCTTTGAAAATGAGCCCCTTAGTGGGGTTGTCGGTTCTCATTGTAGGCCTTGTTGAAGAAGAATGTCTTCAGAGATTTCCGAAAGATGGTTGTTTCGTTGATTGCTTTCAGGTCCGTTGGCGATGCATTCCATAACTGCGTGCTCATGTAAGAGAAGGTAGTGGCATGCATCAGCTTGTATTTAAGACCTCTGCAGCTGGGGGAATGCAGGTTGAGAAATTTGCGAGATGATCTTGTGGCGTTTCTGGGAGGTAGGTCTACGAGGTTTAAGCATGTAGATTGGGGCGTCTGCATGGATGATTTTGTGTACGATCGTGCAGATCTTGAACGCAATGCGTTCCTTAAGTGGAAGCCAGTGAAGTTTCTCTCTCAGAGGTTTTGCACTTTCATATTTGGTTTTCCCAAATATGAGTCTGGCGGCCGTATTCTGGGCAGTTTGGAGTAGGGTTGGTGGAGTTTGTATAGGGGGTAAGTAGCACAGTGTAGTGTGCATGGAAGGGGGGAGGTGTTTGTTGTTTGCATTACTATATATATTCACCTCCTGTTAACTGTTGTTTAATCACTGACCTCAGCGGTGCCAGTCACTGAATCAGGCTTCAAATCAGCAAGCTTTACGCATCCTCCACCTCATTGGTCTGCAGTATATTTTCTGATTTTTAAATAATTTTAATTTTTCTGTTCCACTTGGCCACTCCTCCACTTCTACCACAGTTTAGTAAATCTTAGTGCAGTTAGTCCCTTTAGGTTTGAAGACATGTTTGTTTCCTGAGATTTAATTTTTATTTATGAGCTTAAAGTTTTTTGGACGGGATTAATTTTTTTTAATTCTATTTTTTAATGGATTTTTCAATTGTATAATTGATTTTTATAATTTTTTATTTCTTATTTATATGTTTTCTGATTTGTCTTTTTTAAATTGGTTATGAAAACCATCTCAAATTAACTTTGTTCATGGAATTGGTATATAAATATTTATGAATACATTTTACAATTAAATAAGCATTCTGTGTGAATTAAAAACATATAAAATGTAAAAATACAGTTACTCTGTCAATTACAATATAATTTAAAAAAAAATTGCAGGGATTAAAAATACAATGAATACTAAACCCCCTGTTTACTATGCTGTGTGCTAATGCTGACACAGCCCGTTCACTTTGAATGGGCTGTGTCGGCATTGCCGGGCGGTTTAGTAAACAAGGGGGTAAGCGTCATGCAGGTAAAAAATACTTCTGGAAGCCCTAACTCAGCCCTGCCCTGCTTTTCTATCAGGGGGTGAGCTAAGCCACAATTACCAACAATTTAATACAAAGGTAAATCAACCTAATTTACCCGCTGTACTACCTGGAACCCATCCACAACTATTAACATCCTCAAAAGTTCCAGGTTCACTTGATGACAGCAGGGGGCAGAGCCACATGAGCAGATGAGGGACAGGCACAGCGCCCACAACTCCTCCTTACTTCTGGTTTCTGGTGTATCAGGGTGGGTGTGCGGGACTGTGGATGGTGTATCAGGGAAGATCACAGTGTGATGTGTATTGAGTATGTAGCCATCTTGAAAGACTGGGGGAAAGGGTAAAGGTTAGGAGTAAGCTGAACGATGATGTTTCTTTGATTCTTAGGAAAACAATGTACTGAAGAGTCATAGTACATCTTGAGCATGTTTTCTCTTTGTAGTAAAATGAATATTAAAAAAAAAAAAAAAGGATATACAGATGTCATTCTGCACTTGTGACGCAGACCATGCATTTGGTCTGCTTGTCATTGGTGAGGTGAGAATTATCGTGCTGGGACCTAGGTATGAAGTACCACGTCATTGTGTGTGTGCAAGCGATGGAAAAGTTTGTGCTCTTCACCTCTACTTGCTTGTCCTTCTGCAGGTGATTACCCTGAGTACGACCCCTGCAGCCACTACCTCTACGTCTCCTGTCACCACCACCGTTCCCAGCATCCAACCCTCGTCAAGCTGGTCTCCACGGCTCAGACCGGTACGAGCAGCACGGCAACGGGCAGCGTGCAGAAGTATATCGTCGTATCGCTGCCATCTGCAGGCGAGGGCAAGACGCAGTCCAGCCAGGGAACTCTGCAGCAGCTTCACCCTCGCCAGCGCTGGCCTCACTCTCTCAGGGTTGCCTGCGGTAAAGCAGGAACGCCCGGACAGTCCCCAGCCCTCCTTCTTGCCTGGTGCTGGCGGGATGTTCCTGAAAACCAACGGGTCTCAAGGGGTGCCGGAGTCTCCGCAGCCTTCACAGTGACTGCAGGGTATGGGGTGTGACCCAGTGGCACTGAACTAGTTAATTGTAAGGGAAAATGGAGCCTTTGCAGAGACTGCAGGATGTGCGCATTCAATGGCAATAAAACCAGCGGGCCTCAGAGTGTGTCTCAGACGATACTGGAGTCTCTCTAGCCTCAGCAGGGACCACAGGATGTGCTACAGAATTGTTTCACCAGGGCACAAGCTTGGGCTCAGCCTCCCTGCATTCTTTATAACCTGCCTGTGTGAGTTGGGAGAGTGGAAAGAGGAGTTTCTCCCCTGAGCCTTGTAATGCTGGAATTTCATTCCTTGAACTTTTTTTTTTTTTTTAATAAAAGCCTTGTGCAGTGTAAGCTGCTGCGGTCTGACCTTTTGTTCGCTGGGAGGCACCGTGAATAAGGGTTCACGGTCCTATGAGAGGCTGTCAGCCCAGTGTGTGGTATTGATCGATCAAGCACACACCTCTGAGAAATACGACATTTAAAGTTAAGATTGTGCGATTGACAGGCTTTCATGGGGTAGGTCTCCCTTTGTCTTTCCTGCATTTTTCTTTTACAGTGGTCGCATCACTTCCTCTGCTCTCCTGTGCTGCCTGTATACTCTTAAACATTTGTCTGCTTTGTGGTCTCCTTTGCTTTCTATTTAGTGGCTGTGCCATGCTCTCCTCTTAGAGCTGTGAAGTGGGAGCAGTGATCACTTTCCAGCTTATTTTCGAAGGAGATTGCCGGCCATCTCCTGAAGCCGGCTAAATCGGTATAATTGAAAGCCGATTTTGGCCGGCTTCAGCGGCGTTCCGTCGCGGGGCCGGCGAAAGTTCAAGGGGCGTTTCGGTAGGGTAGCGAAGGCGGGATGGGGGCGTGCGTTGAGATGGCCGACTTCGCCTGATAATGGAAAAAAAAGAAGGGTGTCCCTGGTGAGAATTTGGTCCACTTTATTTGGTCCCTTTTTTTTCAGGTCCAAGTCCCAAAAAAGTGCCCGTATTGACCAGATGACCACTGGAGGGAATCTGGGATGACCTCCCCTGACTCCCCCAGTGGTCACTAACCCCCTCCCACCCTTAAAAAAAACACAACTTTAAAAACTTTTTGCCAGCCTCAAATGTCATACTCAGGTCCATCGCAGCAGTATACAGGTCCCTGGAGCAGTTTTAGTGGGTGCAGTGGACTTCAGGCAGGTGGACCCAGGCCCCCCCCCCCCCCCCCACCTGTTACATTTGTGGTGGTAAATGTGAGCCCTTCAAAACCCACCAGAAACCCACTGTACCCACATGTAGGTGCCCTCCTTCACCCTTTAGGGCTATGGTAGTGGTGTATAGTTGTGGGGAGTGGGTTTTGGGAGGCTCAGCACCCAAGGTAAGGGAGCTGTGCACCTGGGAGCTATTTTAAATATATATTTTTTACTTTTTAGAAGTGCCCCCTAGGCTGCCCGGTTGGTGTCCTGGCATGTGAGGGGGACCAGTGCACTATGAATCCTGGCCCCTCTCACGACCAAATGCCTTGGATCTGGCCGGGTTTGAGATGGCCGGCTACGGTTTCCATTATGGGCAAAAACCGAGGCCATCCATCTCTGACATTTGGGCAGCCCCAACCTTATCATCGAAAAAAAAAGATGGCCGTCCATCTTTTTCGAAAATATGGTTGGCTCCACCCACTTGCGGAGCCAGCCCCGGAGATGGCCAACCCCGTTCGAAAATGCCCTTCTTTGTGTTACAGACAGGAGTTGGTGCACAGCTGAGGCTTGGAGTTTCTACCGTGACTCCTTGTCACAAGGCAGAAGTGCCTGCTCTATCTGAGGGAGAGCGGTGGGCTGAGAACCAGGGAAGCCAGAGTTCAAATCCCGCCTCTCCCACTGATGCTCCTTGGACAAGTTAGAACATAAGAGTAGCCATACTGGGTCAGACCAATGGTCCATCTCGCCCAGTTTTCCAATCAGTGGCCAAGCCAGATCACAAGTACCTGGCAGAAACCCAATTAGCATCATTCCACGCTGCCAATCCCGGGGACAAGCGGTTGCTTCCCCATGTCTGTCTCAAAAGCAGACTATCTACTTTTCCTCCAGGAATTTGTGCAAACCTTTTTTAAACCCAGATACGCTAACTGCTGTTACTACGTCCTCCGGCAAATAGTTCCAGAGCTTTATTTGTTGAGTGAAAAAAAAATATTTCCTCCTCTTTGTTTGCTTCACTTGCTGTAGCCTCAGTAGTTATGGACTTAGAGATTGTGAGCCCTGTGGGGCAGGGAAATGACCTACTGCACCTGAACTGGCCTTGAGCTCAGGTTTGGAAGGAGGAGTGATTAATATCCAAATGAACGAACCTGCCTGTACTGAGATTTCAGGCCTGTAGTGTTCATTATGAGTCACAGAACTTGTTTTTCTTAGAAAGCATTGCAAAAGTGCCTCGCTGTGTGCCGTGTACTACATGCCTCACCGCTCTGACCCCTCCTCTCCCTTTCCTTTCCTCCTTCAGGAACTCTGTTGTCCCCTTTCTCTTGCACGCTCTGCTCCTGCATGATTTAATGCAGGGATGGGCAATCTCGGTCCTGGAGGGCCGCAACCCTGTCGAGTTTTCAGGATTTTTTTCATGCATGAGGATCTATTTGCATACCATGGAGGCAGTGCGTGCAAAATAGATATCATGCATATTCATTGGGAAAATCCTGAAAACCCAACTGGGTTGCAGTCCTCGAGGACTGAGGTTGCCCACCCCCGCTTTAATGGTTTTCCTTGTGCTCCCTATATTCATACACTGTCTAATTTGAGTAGCTTTTTTTTTTTCTCCTCCTGTAGATTAATTAAGAGAAAAAATCCATAGTAGAAGGATTCTCATCCCAGTCCTTGGAGCATATGCAACCAGTCTAGATTTTTCAGCATACCCACAGTGAATAGGCATAAGAGCTTTGCATACAGTATCTCGTCTATGCCCACTGTGGGTACCCTGAAAACCTGACTGGCTGTATGTGTGGCCCCAGGACTGAGTTGAGAGTCACCAGCTTAGTAAAACGGGCCGAGGGTGGGTCACTGGCGTTTCCAGTCATTCAGCATCAAACCTCAGGGCACTGCTGCACTTCTTTTCAACCCAGTCCTCGGAGTACACCCAGCCAGTCAGGTATTCAGGATATCCACAGTGAATATGCATATAATATAAGTGAACGGGTAGATCAGTTTCAATATAGTTGTATAATGTGAAGTGTCTGTTCACGCTTTCCAAAAATACTAGGACTAGGGGGCAAGTGATGAAACTACAGTGTAGTAAATTTAAAACAAATCGGAGAAAATATTTCTTCACCCAACGCATGATTAAACTCTGGAATTCGTTGCCGGAGAACGTGGTGAAGGCGGTTAGCTTAGCAGAGTTTAAAAAGGGGTTGGACGGTTTCCTAAAGGACAAGTCCATAAACCGCTACTAAACGGACTTGGAAAAATCCAAAATTCCAGGAATAACATGTATAGAATGTTTGTACGTTTGGGAAGCTCGCCAGGTGCCCTTGGCCTGGATTGGCCGCTGTCGTGGGCAGGATGCTGGGCTCGATGGACCCTTGGTCTTTTCCCAGTGTGGCATTACTTATGTACTTATGTCCTCTACTTGGCTCACTTTTATTACATAGAGCAGTGATTTAACCTATTGTGATGTCATAGTGGCTCATTCCACCAATAAGAGCCAACCTCATTAGTGATGTCACAATGGCTTGATTGTACGTTTGGGAAGCTCGCCAGGTGCCCTTGGCCTGGATTGGCCGCTATCGTGGACAGGATGCAGGGCTCGATGGACCCTTGGTCTTTTCCCAGTGTGGCATTACTTATGTACTTATGTCCTCTACTGGGCTCACTTTTATTACATAGAGCAGTGATTTAACCTATTGTGATGTCATAGTGGCTCATTCCACCAATAAGAGCCAACCTCATTAGTGATGTCACAATGGCTTGATTGTATAGAATGTTTGTACGTTTGGGAAGCTCGCCAGGTGCCCTTGGCCTGGATTGGCCGCTGTCGTGCACAGGATGCTGGGCTCGATGGACCCTTGGTCTTTTCCCAGTGTGGCATTACTTATGTACTTATGTCCTCTACTTGGCTCACTTTTATTACATAGAGCAGTGATTTAACCTATTGTGATGTCATAGTGGCTCATTCCACCAATAAGAGCCAACCTCATTAGTGATGTCACAATGGCTTGATTGTACGTTTGGGAAGCTCGCCAGGTGCCCTTGGCCTGGATTGGCCGCTGTCGTGGACAGGATGCTGGGCTCGATGGACCCTTGGTCTTTTCCCAGTGTGGCATTACTTATGTACTTATAAACAACTCTACCATCATATCTCTGACATCTTACAAAATCTTTATTCTACATTACAAATGTTTCAATAAAATCTTATAAAACCTTATGCATATAATGCTGGAACCCACTACTATTAAACATTAGTCATATATCATCAGAACATTTATTACCCTTTGCAAAAAAAAAAATGAATATGCATGAAAGACATTTGCATGCACTCCTTGGTATGCAAGCCTAGCCCCATGCGTATTCATAGAGGATATCCTGAAAACCAGACTGGCTAGGTTGTGTCCCCAGGTCTGAGTTTAGAAGCACCTGGGCTGGAGCAGAACAGCCTGGTAACTTCATAACAGGATCCTAAATACCAATTAAGAGTTCAGATCTCACTGATGCCCCTTGGGACCTTCGGCAGTTCTTGCCGCCCCCTATATCCTCCATACAGTAGGTATTTTCTTGAGTGTAGACTGGAACTTGCCTTGAGTTACCACTGAAACTGAGGGCACTAAGGGGCAGATGCAGCAACCAAACGTAAAAAAATCTAAATCGTTAAAGTCCCTAACGATTTTAAAATAACGAAAAATGCACCAAAAAAAAAAGTCACACATGCTGAGATCGGTATTGAAACGTACAATGTATCAAAGAATCACAATACACATCGTTAATCGGCCCCCAAATCATGCGCAGAGCAGCCAAGCGTTATGTTAGCTGCTCTGCGCATGCCACAAACAGTCAAAACACAGTCAAATCACAAGCACATGGCTCCCAAATCAAAATAAAAATAAAAAAAGGATCGGGAGGGGGCAAGGGCGCTCATCAGGAGCGTCCTGTACGGACGGCCTTGCCCCCCCCCCCCCCCCCGCTGCTCCCCACTTTCCGCCGCTCCCCCCCCCCCCGAAAAAGCAAAATGCTAGCTGCCCCGGTCCCCCTCCCTTCCTCACTACTCTCTCACCTCAGCTCCGCCTCCCGACATCCTCCGTCCTGTGCCCCGCCCCCTTTTGGGGTCGTCGCCGCCATTCCCCTCCTCCATCGGGCCCCCCTCCCTCTTACCGGGCCCGTGCAGCGCCTCTCTCCTCTGTCCGTCCGTAACATAGGTTACTGACGTCAGACAGGGGCGGGCGCAGCAGGAGAAAGACGCGCCATCGAAGCTGGGCGAAGGCAGCCATCAGCTTTCTTCTTGCCCGTGCAGCGCCTTCGGACAGAGGAGAGAGGCGCTGCACGGGCCCGGTAAGAGGGAGGGGGGCCCGATGGAGGAGGGGAATGGCGGCGACGACCCCAAAAGGGGGCGGGGCACAGGACGGAGGATGTCGGGAGGCGGAGCTGAGGTGAGAGAGTAGTGAGGAAGGGAGGGGGACCGGGGCAGCTAGCATTTTGCTTTTTCGGGGGGGGGGGGAGCGGCGGAAAGTGGGGAGCAGTGGGGGGTGGGGGGCAAGGCCGTCCGTACAGGACGCTCCTGATGAGCGCCCTTGCCCCCTCCCGACCCTTTTTTTATTTTTATTTTGATTTGGGAGCCATGTGCTTGTGATTTGACTGTGTTTTGACTGTTTGTGGCATGCGCAGAGCAGCTAACATAACGCTTGGCTGCTCTGCGCATGATTTGGGGGCCAATTAACGATGTGTATTGTGATTCTTTGATACATTGTACGTTTCACTACCGATCTCAGCATGTGTGACTTTTTTTTTTTGGTGCATTTTTCGTTATTTTAAAATCGTTAGGGACTTTAACGATTTAGATTTTTTTACGTTTGGTTGCTGCATCTGCCTCTAATTGCTCATCTCCATTCTGTTTTCGTTAGCTGCTGGCTTCCTCGGTAAAAGCCCTTTGATGCATGCAACGGATCAAATTTTCCTCGTTGGAGGGTCATTAAAGGCTCATTTAGCTTTAGTGCATCTGCCTCTAAATCTTAAAAAAGGGGAAAAACAAAAGACCTGCTCTAATGGTTCTGTCTCTCCAGTGAGGTTTACCCCTTTCCCCTGCTAAACACACAGAAAAGTGCAAGGGTGAAGCTAATTTCAGTAAAGCGGTGAACGCGGGTGTGGGTGTTTTGATCTGGACATGGTGTTCTTATGTAATGGCATTCCAGCAGTGATGTCTCCCGGTTAATCTACCTTGTTTCCCTCAGAGCCTGTAATGGATTTCGCTGAACACACATTAAAGTAGCCAGCTGTCGTAGTTGGCTAGGTCTGAACAGTGAAAGCATATTTTCCCCTGTGGACGTAGGGATGCTTCAGCATTTCAATGTTATGGGCATAACGCTGCAGGACTCCTTCAGCACTGCGGACTGTATCTACTCTGTTTATTCCAGGGTCAATAAGAGCCTTGGGCGGAATAGGTACGTCAAGCTCCATCTCTGACCGACTTCAAATCTAAGCTAAAAGCCCACCTTTTTGATGCTGCTTTTAACTCCTAACCCTTATTCACTTGTTCAGAACCCTTATTTTATCATCCTCACTTTAATATTCCCTTATCTCGTTTGTCCTGTTTGGCTGTCCTAATTAGGTTGTAAGCTCTGTCGAGCAGGGACTGTCTCCATGTTCAAGTGTACAGCGCTGCGTACGTCTAGTAGCACTATAGAAATGATAAGTAGTAGTAGTAGTCTTTGGGATTCTGCACAGAATCTTGCTACTGTGGGATTCCGGAATCTTCATACTGTTTGGGATTCCACACAGAATCTTGCTACTGTGGGATTCCGGAATCTTGCTACTCTTTGGGATTCTGCTTGGAATCTTGCTACTCTTTGTCCTTATCCCTTACTTGTCCTGTTTGTCTGTCCTAATTAGATTGTAAGCTCTGTCGAGCAGGGACTGTCTCTTCATGTTCAAGTGTACAGCGCTGCGTACATCTAGTAGCACTTTGTGGACAACTAGGGTAAGGTCTCTAGGCACCTGTTTCCCCGCAGAAAGGGTCCTAAACATCTACTTCCTGGGGATCCTTGGGCAGTCTGAACTGTGCAGGCAGAGATGGCGCTGCTCCAGATTAGGGAGGGGACCTGGCTTCTCTGGGTAGTTATTAACTCCACAATGAGCTGGATTAACCTGTTCAGTTACATTCACTAATAAGACAGGGATACTGGGAGTGGGGGGGGGGGGGGGGGGGGAGGTGGTGGTGAAAAAGACCGGAAAACTAGACTGTGGGAAGATCCAGGGTATTTCTCACCTTTCTGTCCAAATGTGTGTGCATTTGGGAATTTGTTCAGCACTGCCTTTTGGAGCCTAGCTGACCGATAAATGATTTTATCTGGAGTTTGAGCTAGGCTGGGGGGGCCCCTCCCTGCAAAGATGGGCGTTGCAAGCCATGAGACACACACCTAAGATCTTTACACACAAACAGCAAGTGGGAGTTGGAGCAGCTGGAGCCAACAGAATCTGTCCAGAGAAACATCTCACGCTAAGCCAGAAGAGGAAAGATCTGCTGGTCCATAGGAGGAGGGGAGGGGGATTACCTGTGGGTTTATAGGCTGTGGGGGGAGGTCTCTCCAGGGCTGGGTGTGGAAGCTGTGTTGAAAGATGCCGCAGTCTGTGGTGTATTATCAGAACCAGAATTACGGGAAGCTGAAGAAAGCCTGCCTGCAAAGCCACAAGCTCTTTGAGGACCCCCAATTCCCTGCAACCAGTGAATCCATTTTTTACCAGCGCAGCCCCCCTGTAGGCACTGTCTGGAAACGACCAAAGGTAAAAAAAAAACTTCCTCCTGCCCCTGCCCCACCTATTCCCATCCCAGGGTACAGCTGTGCTCCCCCCCCCCCCCCCCCCCATTCTTCAGTTCCTCTTACCTCCCCCATTCTAGGTTACAGCTGTGCTCCCCCCATTCTTCAGTTCCTCTTAGCTCCCCCCATTCCAGGGTACAGCTGTGCTCCCCCCCCCCATTCTTCAGTACCTGTTACCTCCCTCATTCCAGGGTACAGCTGTGCCCCCCATTCTTCAGTTCCTCTTACCTCCCCCCCATTCCAGGGTACAGCTGTGCTTCAGTTCCTCTTACCTCCCCCCCCATTCCAGGGTACAGCTGTGCTCCCCCCATTCTTCAGTTCCTCTTACCTCCCCCATTCCAGGGTACAGCTGTGCCCCCCCCCCCCCCCCCCGTTCTTGTGCCAGTTCCTCTTGTCCTCTCCCCATCTCATTCCAGGGTACATCTGTGCTCCCCCTATTCTTCAGTTCCTCTTACCTCTCCCCATTCCAGGTTACAGCTGTGTTCCCCCCATTCTTCAGTTCCTCTTACCTCTCCCCATTCCAGGGTACAGCAGTGCTCCCCCCCCCCCATTCTTCAGTTTCTCTTACCTCCCCCCATTCCAGGGTACAGCTGTGCCCCCCATTCTTCAGTTCCTCTTGCCTTCCCCCCATTCCATGGTACAGCTGTGCCCCCCCCCCATTCATGCGCCAGTTCCTCCTGCCCTCTCCCCATCTCATCCCAGGGTACAGCTGTGCTCCCCTCATTCTTCATTTCCTCTTACCTCCCCCCATTCCACAGTAGTGTGCTCTCCCTCATTCTTCAGTTCCTTACCTCCCCCCATTCCATGGTACAGCTGTGCTCCCCCCATTCTTCAGTTTCTCTTACCTCCCCCCATTCCAGCTTACAGCTGTGCTCCCCCCCATTTTTGTGCCAGTTCTTCCTGCCCCCATTCCCATACAGCTGTGTCCCCCACCCCTTATTGTGCCAGTTCCTTCTACGCATCCACCCCACCCTGGCTCATCACAGGGCACAGTTATACTTCCCACATTCTTCTGTTAGCTTCTCTTGCCCCCCCCCCTCTTATTCCCATCCCAGAGTACAGCTGTGCTCCCCTCAATTCTTGTACTAGTTCCTCTCCCCCCCCCCATTTCCAGCCCAGAGTACAGCTGTGTTCTCCCACTTGTGCCAGTTCCTCCTGTGTGCCCACCCCTCAGTCTCAACCCAAGGCACAGTTATGCTCCCCGCATTCTTGTTCCATTTCCTCCTGCCCCTCCCCTTTTTATTCCCATCTCAAGCCTCTGAGCTATGCTCCCTCATTCTTTCTTCACCCATCTCTTTGCAGGAGATTTGCTCCAATCCGCAGCTGTTCGTTGATGGTATCAGCTCCCGGGACCTGCATCAGGGGAGCCTGGGGAACTGCTGGCTTGTGGCTGCTGCCTCATGCTTAGCTACTGAGCCCTCAGTATGGAAGAAGGTGTGTACTATCCTTGATCCAGACTCCCTCCTCCTTATCTCTAGTCTCTGTTTCTCTCACCTCTCATCTCTTAAACTCCATCTACTATCTCTCCTCTTCTTCTCCATCTCTGACTCCAGAGAGACTGGCCTGTCTCCTCTTCTTTCTCCCACCCATTAAACCATCCCTATCTTATAAAGTTGATACAGTTTACATGGGGAAAGCCACTGGTGGTAAATTGCATAGGATGTAGCTACTTTTGGGGGGATTCTGCCAGGTGCTTGTGACCTGGATTGGCCACTGTTGGAAACAGGATACTGGGCTTGATGGACCTTTGGTCTAACCCAGTCTGCCAGTTCTCAATTTAGTTCATTCATTCATTCATAGAAATCAACCACCTTTGTGAGTGGATTCACCCAAGGTGGTTTACAACAGATGTAGTTTGACATAGGCGATTTACGTTACAGTAATAGTTGCCATGGCCATTAAAAGTTTGGATGAAGAGCCAGGCATTCTCCTGCTTCCTGAATTTGAGGTACTCTTGAGATAGGCATAGCCCCCTGGCAGTGAGTTCTACAGTAGGAGAGCTACTCCTGCGAACATTCACTGATGAGTGTCACAAAAGGAATCCTGTTTAGAAGAAATGGATCCACGGAATCTTAGCGGAGATTGGGTGGCGACGCTGGTAATTGGGAAGCAAAACTGGTGCTGGGCAGACTTCTACGGTCTACGCCCTCTTCGTGACTGAATAGATACGAATGGGCTGGAGTGTAAATTTTAAGGGGTTTTGACATTAGCTTCAGAACTTAGTACAAGAACAGTGCTGGGCAGACTTCTACAGTCTGTGCCCTGAGAATGACAAGGACAAATCAAACTCAGGTATACATATAAAGTATCACATACCATGTAAAATGAGTTTATCTTGTTGGGCAGACTGGATGGACCGTACAGATCTTTATCTGCCGTCATTTACTATGTTGTTATGTTACTATATCACATGGTTTGGATGAGGTTACAGTTAGGGAAGTTCCTTGGGAAGACCTTAGAGGCCTTAAAGATGGCTCCAGAAAAAGGAGGACGGATTGAGCCAATGGAAAGCAATGGAAGTAAAACCCGGCTGGCTCAATCCGTCCTCCTTTTTCTGGAGCCATATGGTAACCCTATGTAGGGCGTTATTGTTTAGGTACTCTGGTCCATTTCCTCTGACAGTCTAGAAGACCAGAAAAAATAATTTTAAATTTGGCCCCGTAGGATACTAGTAGTCGGTACAGTTTTTGCAGGAAGGGTGTGGTGTCATTGTGCTTACAACCCTCTGTCAGTCGTGCTGCATCATTCTGAATTAATTGGATCCGGTGCAAACTCTTTGTGGTCAGACCAATGTTCAGGGTGTTACTGCCTGGACAACCCGTAACTGGACTCTTCTCGATATGAAGGGAAGGACTGCAGAGCTGCTGTGGGTGATGAAAGCATTTTTAAAGGTTGCTCGAATTTGTGGGATCAGAGATTCCTGAGCTGTGATTTGAGGAGAGTTTCAAAGCTCTCAAAAGGAATTTTGATGTCAGGTACCTGTCTGCTTCTGTTAGGAATGTGCCAAGTCTCTGTTTTTCTTGGGTTCAGACTGATCTGTGTTGTGTTTTGCCCGTTCTGGAGTTGCTGGTTTCCAGGCAGTCAATTTTCTCAAAGCTGCGGGTAAATCTGGTTCAATGGATATGAGTAGCTGAACATCATTGGTATTCACAGTGGCGTACAGAGGGTGGGGGTGATGGGGGCGGTCCCCCCCCAGGTGCACGCTGCAGGGGAGGCGCAGGGAGCAACTCCCTCTGCTGTTACTTCCTGTTCTGGGGCAGAGGGAGCAGGGAACTGGTGAAGCAGACTGCTGTGCGGCTGCTTCCAGCACCCCATCAGGTAAGAAGAATGTACCCAGGAGGGGGGAGACGGTGATGCGCCGGGGGGGGGGGGGGATGGACGACGCTGCACCTGGGGGAGGGGGGTGCGCAGCACCACCCCGGGTGGCAGCTAACCAAGGAATGCCACTGGGTATTCAAAAGAACATATTATTATAAGGCGTGACACCCTCTGCTGCAGTCCTGACACAGCTAGACAGTGTCTACCTTAATATGACATTTCTTTTTCTGCTAATCTTTATCTATTCCCTCTTCTTTTCTTTTCCTGTTTTCTATTGAACAAAAAATGGCATTCATTTCAAAAGTGTTTAAACCACCTTGTCATGTTGGTAGGAAGGGTGGTATATTATGTACAACTAGTAAGAAATGCCCGTTTCTGGAAAAAATGAAACGGGCGCTAGCAGGGGAAACCCCCCCCCCCACCCGTCCTCCCTCCCGAGTTGCAGACACCCCCTCCGTGCCTCCGTTCCAAGTTGCACACCTCTCCTCTTCCTCCGTTCGTCCCTCAGTGACGTGGTTGCGAGGGCCGCCCCGCCCTCAACGTCATCGTGTTTCGACGCGAGGGCCGCCCCGCCCTCAACATCATCGCGTTTTGACGCGAGGGCGGAGCTACAGTGACTGGAGCCTGCAGGCCAAACCGGATATCTCGGGCGCCTCAAGTTTCCGGCTTGAAGCTTCAAAGTGCCTTTTATATATATAGATAACTATACAAAACATAAATCAGTGTGATGCCTATGATTCATATTGCTTCTGTGCATTGTTTATGTTCTGTATAATACTTGAGAGGGATTTCTCGTTTCAGGTGATCCCCAATCACAAGGAACAGGACTGGGACTCCCGACACCCAGAGAAGTACGCCGGCATCTTTCACTTCTGTTTCTGGAGGTTTGGCTGTTGGGTAGACGTCACTATTGATGATCGGCTGCCCACTGTGAACGGTCAACTGATCTTCTGTCGCTCCACTGATGTCAATGAGTTCTGGTGCGCCTTGCTGGAGAAGGCATATGCCAAGTAAGGGGTGAAAGGTCCAGAGCTCTTGGAGCTCACACATGCCCATCTTTTTTGGGGGTTGAAGGAGGGAAGGCAAATCTCCGTAGTGGAGGAACAGCATATTTAGCCTTGCAGTCTATTAGTTTTTCGTTGCCTTCCCTCACCTCAGGCTCAATGGCTGCTATGAGACCCTGGAGGGTGGGAACACGGCCGAGGCACTTGTGGACTTCACTGGAGGGATATCGGAGCCCATCTGCCTGGAGGAGGAGAATGTCAGTGAAGACCTGGAGAAGAAAAAGAAACTCTTCAAGTCTTTGACAAAGGCCCATTCCAGGGCTTCACTCATCAGCTGCTCCATTCGGGTAAACCTGGGGTTATTAATCCATATTGGTAACTTTGGGGAGCATTTATCTGCCTGATTATCACAGGGGGACTTATCTGTTTTTCAAAATGGCTGCCCAACTGTCTTCTTCCAATGTTGTCTTTTTGATTCTTGCTTCGCTCAGCCTGCCCCAGGGGAGGAGATGGAGTCACAGATGTCCTGTGGACTGGTGAAGGGACATGCATATGGCGTTACAGACATAAAGCGGATCCAGCTCGGGACAGGGCTGCTCGCCTTCTTCCAGGCCAGAAAGCTCTATATGATCCGAATGCGTAATCCCTGGGGTTCCACTGAGTGGTGTGGAGCCTGGAGTGACAGGTAACGTCTTTGACCACTAACTGGGCGCTTTTTAAAATTTTACTTCTGGACTGGTAGTTTACACTGTTTTCTTTGGGCCACAAGGTTTTCATCTAATTTTATCTGCCGTCATCTACTGTATATGTTATATCCCCTTAACGTTTACATAGCCCCATCAATGCAATCATAGTCCTTAGTCAGGGGCCAGAACCTTGAGATCAACCACATAGGTAGCACTTCTGTCAGAACACTTGCCCCCAGATTCTACATATGACGCTCAAAACATGAGCGTGCAAATTTGGGCTTGCGTCCAATTTGCATGCACAATTTAATCAGTAACGAGCCAATTACCGCCGATAATTGGGTGCTCACAATCGATTATATTGGTACTAATTAGCAACGATTTGGATTTGCATCTTGCGAACCACTTTTCTATAAAGATGCGAGTATAAATCTTTTAGCACACAACTGAAAAGGGGATATGGGCAGACCAGGGGCATTCACTATAGGTGCACGCACTATCGTAGAATTCGCGGGATCTGCATGAGCATTTGCACCAGGATTCAGTTGGTGTAAATCCTCATGCCCAAGGTTGAGTGGCGCCCGACTCGGAATCCTGTTTATAGAATAGTGCTCGGTGCGTATTTTTTTGGGCACCCAAATTTGGACACCATTTATTGAATCTTAATGTATGTTAAGGGCTCTTATAGAATACTAGTGGAAGCCGGCATTGGTGAGCCATACGTGGGTACACACATGTACACCGGGTCTATGGCTAGTGTAAATTCATGCACCTGAATGCAGCATTTCTACACGTAACTTAGTGTTCAGGAAGTAGCCCAGATAAATGCCGGCCCCACCTATGACATGCCCTTAACAGTTATGTGCCAAACCATTTTAGTACATAGTTGTAGAATAGTGCAGTGGCATGTATGCCAGGGGCGTAGCTAGGTGGGGGCATGGGCCCCCGCAGATTTAGCACTGGCCCCCCTGCTTTCACCCCCCCCCCCCCACCGCTGACCCTCCCCTTCCACATTCGACCCCCTGCCACCGCCGCCAACCCTCCCCCGCCGCAGTCAGGTACCTTTGCTGGTGGGGGTCCCCAAACCCCGCCAGCCGAAGTCCTCTTCAGCGCGGCGCGTTGCTGATCTGGATTCTGTTTCTGACGTGAGTCCTGATGTCCTGCGCATAGGAATGTGCAGGATGTCAGGACTCGCGTCAAAAACAGAATCCAGATCAGCAACGCGCCAGGCTCGGAGACCGGCGCTGAAGGAGACTTCAGCTGGCCAGCAAAGGTACCTGGCGGTGGCGGGGGATGGTTGGCGGGGGGGGGGGGGGCATCGGCGGCGCTGGGAGGGGGCTAAAATGTGCCTCCTCACCTCGGGATCTGGACCCCCCTCCCGCCGAAGTCTGGCTACGCCCCTGGTGCATGCGTTGAAGGTGCATCCTATCAGTTGATTACTATTAATGGTGCCGTGCTGCATTTCCATCCTTTCTGTCCTTCATACGCAGTCCTGCAACTCTCCCTTCCCAGCCCCGCAAAGCTCTTGCAATTCCCTCCCTCCCCTGCTCCCCGTGCCTTAAAATCTCCTCCAGTCTTCGCCCGGGCAGCACCAGCAGCACTCATAGGCTGCTTATGGGCTTGCACCAGAGCTTTCTTTCTGAACTGTCCTGCCACACAGGTATTAAGCTGACTAATGAAGAAGAGCATAATGGTAGCCAATCATTGACATCTCTAAAATGGTCTTTTGCAGGTCTGAAGAATGGAAGAAGGTCAGTCGTAGTGAGAGGGAGAAAATGGGAGTCACTGTGAGAGACGACGGAGAGTTTTGGTAAATTCGCCACCGGAGGTGCTGGTGGTCGTCATGCTCATAATTATTATTCTCTTCCAAATTGTGAACTCGTTTACCCATTGTCTTCAAATGTTACGTTCTAATTGTTATAAAAAGGGCAATTCTATAACAGGGTGACCACATTTATGCATCACTTGAGCGGTACATTTATTTATTTACTGCATTTGTATCCCACATTTTCCCACCTATTTGCAGGCTCAATGTGGCTTACATCGTTCCGTCATGGCGATCGCCATTCCGGAGTGAGAGATACAAGTGGTATTACATAAAGATCACGAATGACATAGTAGATTAAGCAATCAGGTATAAAGAGTTCATGTTCGGAAGAAGAGATAAAGTGGTATTACAATAAAAGTTCGTAAGATGGATCGTTGCGGTATGCCTTGATGAGGACATAGTAGATTCATATTCGGAATGGGAGGTAAAGCGGTATTGCGTAAATGTACAGAATACTATCGTTTTTGTGACCAAGTGACAGAACACACCCAAGTGCCGTGCAGTAAGCACATATAAGTGCCTTGGGGGGGGGGGGGGGACGGGGGTAAATTCTATAAATGGCGCCTACAAAATTGGTACCAAAAAAACCCCACGATAAAGCAGTATTCTATAAGCTGCGCCTAAAATTCAGTGTGGTTTAAAGAATACACGCTTAAGTGGAAAGGTACACTTATTTTTAAAGCGCAAATAACCATGCCTAAATTTACATGCGGAGCACCATTATTCTGTAATTACGCACGTAACTCAAAATCGCTCCTCTGTTTCGCTCCAAAACGCCCATGACCCTCCCAGTTCCACTCCCTCTCTTTTGGAATGTGTGTAAATTTTAACTGTATGCACATTGGTTCCAATTAAATCTAATTAGTGCCAATAATTGCTTCTTAAAATGCCAATTGGCATTAATTGGCTTGTTCAATTAAATTACACACACAAATTGGGAACACGCCATAATTTGTGCACGCGATTTCTGGAGACCTTAACAAAATCAGGGTGATAGTGTGTAAAAGTACAGGAAGTGTTCGAATGGCGGAGCATGGGAGGGGCATGGGCGGAGTTGTCACTTATACACTCACCTTACAGAATACAGTAAGTTATGTGCCGTCTTGACGCATTTGGGTTCCCACAATTCCACCAGGTCTATGGCTGGTGTAACTGTGGGTGCCTAAATGTAAGACGTACCAAAATTGGGTTACCCTAGTATTCTGTAATGGAATCTACAGAAAAGGATCTCATTGCACGGCAGCGGGGCATCTAAATAGAGGCAGCCATTTATAGAATTGCTTTCTAAGCGTTCATCATAATAGCGGAAGTGAAAATGGTGCTGATAGTAAGACAGGAGCACGGCTCGGAATACAGAAGTTGGGTACAGAAGCTGTTATGATAGTAATGGAGGAGAACTGAGATTCATACTGACTACAATCTGTAAGAGTATTGAGGCTGATGTTACTGATAGTAGTGGCAGTAATGTATAAGCACCAAGGTCGATGTTGATGTAGAAGTACTGAGACTGACGATACTACTGGCAGTAATGTAGAAGCACCAAGATCAATGTCGGTCATGGTGGCACTTTAGAAGTATTGAGGTTGACGATACTACTGGCAGTAATGTAGAAGCACCAAGGTCGATGTTGATGTAGAAGTATTGAGGTTGACGATACTACTGGCAGTAATGTAGAAGCACCAAGGTCGATGTTGATGTAGAAGTATTGAGGTTGACGATTCTACTGGCAGTAATGTAGAAGCACCAAGGTCGATGTTGATGTAGAAGTATTGAGGTTGACGATACTACTGGCAGTAATGTAGAAGCACCAAGGTCAATGTCGGTCATGGTGGCACTTTAGAAGTATTGAGGTTGACGATACTTCTGGCAGTAATGTATAAGCACCAAGGTTGATGTTGATGTAGAAGTACTGAGACTGATGATACTACTGGCAGTGATGTAGAAGCACCGAGGTCCATGTCGGTCATGGTGGCACTGTAGAAGTATTGAGGTTGACGATACTTCTGGCAGTAATGTAGACTGGTACAGGTGGTTGACTGATCATCACCAGATAGTCTCCAAGAATTGTTGGGATATCCGTTCTCCTGACGACGCTTTATAGCGAAACATGCAGGCATGATGAGAACGAGAAGCCAGGGCTATGGGAGTACTGCACGAGCAAAGATATAAGAAAAAAGAAAAAAAAGAAGAGGCAGCTATCCAGAATACTAGTGCATCCGACATCTTTAGTGGATTGCTATGGGCATCAATAAGATAAGTAATTCATTTGGAAGAAGTAAACCTGAGGGTGAGATTACATCATAGATAAGGAGGCACATACAGGAAGGAAGGGACCTGTAGTGCGATGATGGATGGGGACTAGTGCGCTGGCATAAGCTGTTCATTGGCTTAAAGATAAGCACTGAGCACTATTATATCATATTATAACACACAAGGGAATAGTGGTAAATCATAGGGATTACATTTTTAGGTTTCTAGAAAATTGAGGAGTATCTATATATGAGGAGAAACTGAACGATTTTACATCCCCAGAAGTATCTGTATTAAGTAATGTAGAAGCACCAAGGCCGATGTTTGTCGTGGTGGCAGTGTGGAAGCGTTGAGGCTGACAATACTACTGGTAGTAATGTAGGCCCCCTGGCACTAACGTTGATGTTCAGGATGCGCATTTGTTTGAAATGATATTTCTCATGTCATTCCATGGCGTTTTAAATGTATTTATTAGGATTTATTTACCGCCGTTTTGAAACCTGGAAACAACAGGAAACTAACCCAAATTGGGGTTTTTTTTCTCTATCGTTAATGGTGTGCACTATTGTTCAATGAACTGACCGCTGAAGAATAGTCCACACTATTGCACAGTAAGGGACGTGATATGTGATATTGCCCTGGACCAAACAACCAAAACACAAAATTCCATAAACAACACAAGAGACTAAACAAAATGAAAAAAATGTTGGCCTACACAACCCTAGTTGATACAGATCATAACTTAGGAGTGTTGAGGTTGATGAGTGGTAAGGCTGATGATATAACTAATAGTAACGTAGAAGCCTTGAGGTGATTAATAGTGATATTTATCAACTCTTGTTTCTCTGCAGGTTATCCCCCCATGTCATTTAGGGTTGTAAATTTAGGGGCCCCGATAGTCAAATGGAATTATATGTTTACTGGCAGCTGGTGACCATATAATAATAACTCTACTATCTGGAGATTTTCAGCCCCAAATCCCTCTAACTGGCCCAATACTATTCATATAATCAAGTGGTGATATTTCACCACTATCCAGATAAGCTATACATTTAGTTTAGGCCTGATGGATAGCATTGGCACTTACTGCATTACAGTATACTCAGTGTTGCAGACTACATAGTAACATAGTAACATAGTAGATGACGGCAGAAAAAGACCTGCACGGTCCATCCAGTCTGCCCAACAAGATAACTCATATTTGCTGCTTTTTGTGTATACCCTACTTTGATTTGTACCTATGCTCTTCAGGGCACAGACCGTATAAGTCTGCCCCGCACTATCCCCGCCTCCCAACCACCAGCCCCACCTCCCAACCACCGGCTCTGGCACAGACCGTATAAGTCTGCCCTGCACTATCCCCGCCTCCCAACCACCAGCCCCACCTCCCAACCACCGGCTCTGGCACAGACCGTACAAGTCTGCCCAGCCCTATCCCCGCCTCCCAACCACCAGCCCCGCTTCCCACCACCGGCTCTGGCACAGACCGTATAAGTCTGCCCAGCCCTATCCCCGCCTCCCAACCACCAGACTGTTCAGGTAGCGGTGCTGAATATATGTATTATTTTAAATGTGGGTGTGGTCTCCACTGAATATGAAGCCCAGGACTTCCAAAGATCGGGATAGTTCTGGTAATGTAATAGGAGTGAGGCTGAGTATGTTTTGAAGCAAATTGACCAGCTAATTAGTAGCATATCACCAGGATCTGATGGTATTCACCCCAGAGTTCCGCTAGTTAATTGGTTTTAGTTGGTTTTGGGAGGAAGAGAAGTTGTTTGGGTCCCCGTTAACACAAGGGGACTCCATGTGAAATCTGAGTGATGTTACTGAAACATAGATTCCGAGGCACCTAAGTTTTTGGTTTTGGGGTCTCAGAATGTCTAACACCAGCCCTGCAGGAGTACAAAGGCTGCTGATATTACCAGTAGTAATTAGGGAGCACTGAAGTTGATGATGGTGCTGCTGGTGACAATACGCCATCACGCTGTCTTGTATTTGAATTATTGTACATTGCTTTGCTGTATTAATTGAAAGGTTTGTTTCTTTTCTTTGCTCATCCTGGCACAGGATGAGTTTTGATGATTTCTGCCGGTACTTTACCGATCTGGTGGTGTGCCGGAGGATTAACACGAGCCTTCTCAGCATTCACAAGACCTGGGTGGAGGCCTTGCTGTTCAGCGAGTGGAGTCAGAGCCCAGATTCCCTGAAGAACCGCAGCGGAGGCTGCAGTAACAACCGGGAGACTTTCCTGCAGAACCCACAGGTGGGGCCCAGGGCCTCTGACACTGCTCCAGCCTCTTAGGCAACGTCAGAAACATTTCTAACCCTGATTCCTATTCTTCTTTCTGCTCCTCTAGATGTTTCTTTTGAATTTTCCCCTTCCTCTCCTGATTAAGAAACTCCCTTAGCAAATACACAGCTGAGATTCTTATTTACTTTTAAAGTATGCACCTTAGTTCACAAAATCATTCACGGTGAAGCCCCTGCATACATGTCTGATTTAACAGACCTGCCACCCAGAAATGCTAAAAGATCATCCCGAACTTTCCTCAATCTCCACTTCCCCAAGTGCAAAGGCATAAAATACAAAGTACTGCACGCATCAACCTTCTCTTATATGAGCACGCAATTCTGGAACACACTACCATGCAACCTGAAAATGATCTACGAAATAACCGACTTCCGCAAACTATTGAAGACTCACCTCTTTGAGAAAATTTATTGCAAGGATCAAAACACATGAAGTCCATACACACTAAAAGAAATGCATCCATACACTCTCTTCTGAGTTCTCTTCCCCCGTACTTTCACCACACTTAAAACGCTACCTACAGATAAAATTGTTATACCCTAATGTTCTCTTGCTATTGTTCTATCGCCCTATCATTTCCCCATTGTTACATTCCATTGTTCTATTCCCCAAATGATGTTTTGACTTTGACTTTGTCTTCCCACAACTCTTCACAATGTAACCCATAATCGTACTGTAACAAATTGTATTTCCATCATTCACAATGTATTGTAAGCCACACTGAGCCCGCAAATAGGTGGGAAAATGTGGGATACAAATGCAATAAATAAATAAAATACATTTATTGCCTTTTCAGTTCTCCTTTGATATCACCTCCGATCAAGATTCGGCTCTAATCTGTGTCCAACAGGAAGATAGGCGGGCCAACCGTAAATCTGGAACAGGGCAGAATCTGGCCATGGGCTTTGACGTCTTCAAAGTAAGATTCTGAGGTTGGGGGCAAGGGCAGGGGCAGAGGGGTAGCACTTTGCTTAGGGTTGACATGGGGCCTTCTCTTCCGGGGCAGGTGGAAGTCAACAGGAAGTACCGCATGCACGTCCACCAGGGGAAAGTGGCCAGTTCCACCTACATAAACTCCCGGAGCGTCTTCCAGCGGGTGGAGCTGCAGAAAGGGAAATACGTCGTGGTTCCGACCACCTTCGCTCCTGGAGAGACCGGCAACTTCCTGCTCCGGGTCTTCACAGACCGGGGAGCCAAACTGAGGTATATAGCTGAACGCTTATTGTCTCCTCCCCCAGAGCCGCCTCTGCCATGGAGAGACTGTGTTTTTCACACATGGCCTTCCTTTTCAGCCCCTACCGACTTGTGAAATGAGGTCCCACAGTGAGTCTCTAAATTTGGCCCCTCACACATAACAACACAAGCCCTCGCGGTAACGAAGACGCACCAAACACAGCGAAGGTGACTGTTTTTCACAGTGACTCGGCAAAAGCGATCCAGTGAGAAGTCGACCAGACTTGTTTCGAGTTACTGTTTTTATTGGTTTGATTGGGAGAAGTCCTTGTTCCAGTTATTCTTGGACTTGCAATGCTCTGAGATTTCCTCTACCAGTGGCAGTTGAGCAGATTGCAAACATCCTTGGTAGGACTCCTGATGCAGGCCGGAATAGGCCGAAACACGACTCGTGTCGAGTCTCAGATGTTGATGAATAAAGTTCTATCTCTTGTGGAACATCGACCTTTCATTTTTTTGAGTCACCTTCGCAGTGTTTGGTGCGCCCTCACACATAACAACATAGTAAATGACAACAGGTAAATACAAGACAAAGGAGTAGGGGTGGACCAAAAATTCTTCACAGCCGGGTGTCAGTAAAAACATTTATGCCGTGTTTCGACGGTACAACCGTCTGCCTCAGGGGTCTGACACTTATTGTAGAGAATCAAAAAAAAAAAATTGGTGCAGAATAGTACAACTGATGATTGGTAAGCCGCTCAGTGTAATGGAAGTTAGTAGATTTTTTTTTGGCGGGCTTGTTGGCGTCCGACTAACTTCCTTCGGCCATCACCTTATCACATTGTTTTGCCACCTTGAGATTCTCAGACACTGTCACCTCAAGGTCCCTCGCTTGGTTCACGCACATCAGCCTCTTTCCTCTTTTCACCATTCTACACCCAAAATATATTACCCTGCATTTCTTCACATTAAATCTTAATTGGCCCATGGTTCTAATTTTTGTAGATTATGTTTCTTGATGTCGTTTTCCTCGGTTACAAATCTTCATGTCATTCACAAAAAGGCAAACTTTCCTTCTAACTTTTCACCTATATTGCTGACAAAGATAGTGAAAAGAATGGGTCCCAGGACCAATATCTGAGGCACTCCACAACTTCCTCCGTAGCCCTCTCAGGCCACCCCTGCTTTCCTCCCAGGGTGAGGTTTATCCTCCAGGGTTCAGTAGAGTAGGCTGACGATTCTAGCTTGAGGCACAGCAGGGTTTCAATATGTTGACCCAAAAGATTTTTGCCATGTTCTCATCTTTTTCGTCCTTGATGCCTAACCCTCAGGGAGCTGTCCAAGAACCAGCCATCACCTTCCTGCTGGAGCTGCTGCGTGGGAATCCCACAGCTGGTCTCCTCCGTGACACTGCACAGTGCAGTGGGACTCTCGCTTCCTGGCTCCGGGAACGGTAAGGGGGGAAGTGCAGGAAAAGGGAGGGAGGGAGGTGAAGGTCAGCGTGGTGGGGGAGGTCATTCCCGGGTGCCGAATCCTGAGCAGATGTTTTGCATTCCAGAGCCGGATGTCTATGCTGTGATCAAGTGTGAGGGGCAGCAGGTGAGATCAAAGGTGCACAAGGGCACTTCCAAACCTGAGTTTGACCTGCGAGGGATCTTCTATAGGAAGAAGCCCCAAACGCCAGTGAAAATTGAGGTAACTCCTGTACGTTTTCTCTAGACACTGGCTATCAGCCCCAGAGATTATCTGCAATGGTGGTAATGGTGGGAAGTACACTAGATCATAATTTTAGCCCTGCATCAGCATTGGGGTGGGATGGGGGGGTCAAGAATATAACTGAGAAGTGCAATGTTGCACCTAGCCACTAGGTGGTGTGGTTTCCTCAGTGCTGAATATTAGCACTTAACCGGCCAGGTGCTGACTCACCCCCAGAACACCCCCAAAATAGCTAGTTTTGGGTTAGGTGCTAACCATTTTCAGCCACCGGTTAAGTGCCACTGAAAATGAGTGGTTATCCCCAACCAAGCCATTTAACCATCCATTAGCCGTTTCTGGCTGGTTAAATCTCTTTGAATATCAACCCCATGGTTTTTAAAATGTTGGATTATTGTTGTGTAAATATTTTTTTTTGTTTTCTTAGGATGTTTAGTTGAATTTTTTTTTTTTACTTGTTTTATTGTTATGTATTGTAAACTGCATAGAATTTTTGTTTTAAATCAGATTAACGGGATGTTTGTCGACGCGTAGATATATCTATCTAGGGATGATAAGACAGTAAACTCCTGGGGCCTTCTGGTCACTGTACAGTTTTTATCAGATTTGCCATGTTTGCATGTGTATATGTGTGTGTATGTGTAATTAAACTCTGGAAAATCCAAAGTAAGCCATGCAAGGCTAAAGGGTTGAAATAATGTCCCTGGGGTTGGGAGTGATCTCCCTCCCCTGTTGCTGAGCCAGCTGTCTGGTTTATTGTTTAACCAGTTGCTAGACTATTACTTCAGCCTGGGTCTCTGATGTTATGTTGATTTTTTTGGGGGGGTCTGGGTTAAAGGAAAGGGAATGGGGCTTGATATACTTGCCTTTATGTGTTGTTGTTTTTTTTGTAACTACATTCAAAGTGTTTCACATACTATATACAGGTACTTATTTTGTACCTGGGGCAACGGAGGGTTAAGAGTGACTTGCCCAGAGTCACAAGGAGCTGCAGTGGGAATCAAACCCAGTTCCCCAGGATCAGAATCTGCTGCGCTAACCACTAGGCTACTCCTCCACTCATTCCACCAATAAGAGCCAACCTCATCAGTGATGTCACAATGGCTTGATTGCCCGATACACTTCAGGTACTTATTTTGTACCAGGGGCAATGGAGGGTTAAGTGACTTGCCCAGAGTCACAAGGAGCTGCAGTGGGAATTGAACCCAGTTCCCCAGGATCAAAGTCCGCTGCACTAACCACTAGGCTACTCCTCCACTCATTCCACCAATAAGAGCCAACCTCATCAGTGATGTCACAATGGCTTGAATGCCCGATACTTGGCTCACTTCTGATATTGTGATGTCATAAGGGAAAGGAAAATGGGACTTGATACACCGCCTTCCTGAGGCTTTTGCAACTACATTCAAAGCGGTTTACATATATTCAGGTACTTATTTTGTACCGGGGGCAATGGAGGGGTTAAGTGACTTGCCCAGAGTCACAAGGAGCTGCAGTGGGAATCAAACCCAGTTCCCCAGGATCAGAATCTGCTGCGCTAACCACTAGGCTACTCCTCCACTCCAATGGTCTGTGATTAGGGGAAAATATTGCTTTTTCTTACCTCTTGTGTTTGGCCTGCAAACGTTTCCCTGTTTTCCCGGTGCTGCTGCCCAGGAATCATGTCTTGCTGTGCTTTCTTGATTTTGCAGGTGCACTTTCTGCATTCACTGCTCCCTCTAGGGATAAATCATGCTGGCTGAAGGGGAGCCCTGGTGGAAGGGGCACCATGGCATCTCTATGGCACTCCTGACCCCCTTCCCCCAGCTGGCCCCAGTAAACAGCAGATTTGAACCTGAAATGTTCAGCATGAGTCACCAGACAGTTACTGGTCAAGCAGCCAAGCTTCTGTAGCTAGAAACTGCAATACATCCTTGGCAATGTGGACTGGAATACCCGGGCAGACTGGATAGGCCAACTGGCCTTGTCGGTAATGTTATTATATAACAGTATGATGAGATCATATCAGGAGGGTACACATCCTGAGCTTTGTCAGTTTCAATGTGCAGTAAATGAATGCTTGAAATGAACTGATCAGAGCTGTTTCACATCTTGTACTAAAAGTGCTTAAATGACTGTAGTGGAGTCAGACATGTTGCCTCACCCATTCGAGAGAATTACCAATTCATCAGGGTTGGATATGGCCACAATGAGTCTCCAAAATGTGTTGGGTACAGGGCAATGCAAATGAATGGAGAGGGGGTCTCCCTTTCCTTCTAGTCTCCAATGAAAGCTTTAGCTAGTGGGATGGGTGTCAGTTTTGGTGACTGCATATGAGTCCAGTTTGCCATGTGTAATCGCTAACATTTGCTCTTGATGGGCAACAGGGATGTTTCATCAAACAGGGTGGTGGACCATTCAATTTTTGAGGATCATGGTGATCCAGTTCCAGTTTTCCCCTCTGTGTATAGAGACTAGTTGCGAGGATAGTGGTGGGCAGACTTATACGGTCTGTGCCAGAGCCAGTGGTGGGAGATGGGACTGATGGTTGGGAGGCGGGGATAGTGCTGGGCAGACTTAGACGGTCTATGCCCTGAAAAAGACAGGTACAAATCAAGGTAAGGTATACACATATGAGATTATCTTGTTGGGCAGACTGGATGGACCGTGCAGGTCTTTTTCTGCCGTCATCTACTATGTATATGTTATGTTGCCAAAGAATGTAGTAAAAGCAGTTAGCTTAGCGGGGTTTAAAAAAGGTTTGGCTAGCTTCCTAAAAGAAAAGGCCATAAGCCATTATTAAAATGGACTTGGGAAAATCCACTGCTTATTTCTAGGATAAGCAGCATAAAATGTATTATTGTTTTGGGATCTTGCCCCAGGTACTTGTAACCTGGATTGGCCACTGTTGGAAACACACACACACACACACACCTGATTAGACATCTGTGGTTTGCTGGTCAATGCTGGAGGTCTCGAGGTCTGTTGTCCATTGGTCGCTGTTGACAGGAGGGGATTTTTCTGAGTTTCTCTCTGATCGTCCGCTGTTTCTGACTCCAGGTCTGGGTGAAAGGTTGGCGAGACACTCTCCTGGGACACGTAACATTTCCAGCTGCTGCTGGGGACATGGGGAAGAATGAAGTCCTTCGCTTACAAAGCCCACGTCAGGGAGTGACGTCAGGATCTCTCCTCATTGAAATCTCATCTAGCACCGATCTTTCTGCCCTCTAAAGGAGTCTCCACACTTCCTGCGGCTGTAGCTCCACTGTGATCTGCAACCTTCTTGAACCTCAATATTATGACTGTACCCCATACTCCCAGAATCTGGAAGGAATGGGTCTGCCTGTCTACATTATCAGAGCTGCACTTTTGCACCCAGTACTGGAGTTATACTTCCCAGGAGTTTGGTGCTGCGATGACCCTAGAAAACTGGAAACCTGTCTTGTACCAGGACCCCTTCTGCTTGGGTCATCAAAGAGGGCTTGTTCTGATCGACTTGGTATTCGACATGTATTGGAATCTAGCTGCATTGGAAATGAAATAGTTAATTGTTGTGCGTGATTTCAATGGTGATAATAAAGGGGAAGTCCTGGATTCTGTTTCTGATATATATATATATTATGTATATATGTAGTAAATAAATGGATAAGATGCTCCTATGCCTCTTTCTGTGTTTGGCTTTCTCCCTCGTGGATTTAATACATCTATTTTGGGCCTGATCACTTGTACATGTGATGCCAATGTCATGCATAAAAAGGGAGGTGGGGAGGGGGAAGCAGTTTTCAAACACTGCAGGGAGCTTTTTCAGATCCCTGGTGCAGACCTTGCATGCAAATTTTCAAAGGAAAATGCCACGCAATGTTTTTATTGGAAGTTTGAGGCTGGACAGCAGCGTGGGAGGAGGGAGATTTCAAGGTGACATCCCCACCTGTGATTTACTATTCCAGCACTAATCCTGCTCCTTATGTTCACAGTGTTGTGAAATAGATTACATCCTTCCAGCCACAGAAGGGCAGTGTTCAGCCCATGGAAATTACCCAGGGAACGACTTCATTACGTGAGCAAATTTTTTTTTTTGTTACATTTGTACCCCGCGCTTTCCCACTCATGGCAGGCTCAATGCGGCTTACATGGGGCAATGGAGGGTTAAGTGACTTGCCCAGAGTCACAAGGAGCTGCCTGTGCCTGAAGTGGGAATCAAACTCAGTTCCTCAGGACCAAAGTCCACCACCCTAACCACTAGGCCACTCCTCCACTGTTGCTACTATTTGAGATTCTACATGGAATGTTGCTATTCCACTAGAAGTCGGCCCTTGCAGATCAGCAATGTGGCCGCGCAGGCTTCTGCTTCTGTGAGTCTGACGTCCTGCACGTACGTGCAGGACGTCAGACTCACAGAAACAGAAGCCTGCGCAGCCTTCTACATGGAATGTTGCTAGTGGAATAGCAACATTCCATGTAGAATCTCCAATAGTAGCAACATTCCATGTAGAATCTCCAATAGTATCTATTTTATTTTTGTTACATTTGTACCCTGCGCTTTCCCACTCATGGCAGGCTCAATGCGGCTTACATGGGGCAATGGAGGGTTAAGTGACTTGCCCAGAGTCACAAGGAGCTGCCTGTGCCTGAAGTGGGAATCAAACTCAGTTCCTCAGGACCAAAGTCCACCACCCTAACCACTAGGCCACTTCTCCACTCCAAATTCCTCTGAAAATGGCCTACAACGTGGTTAAATGACAAAAAAAAAATACAGAGTGCATAACAGAAATAATAAAGTTAATTCTGTGTGGTCTTTGGTCAGATGAAGTCTCATGCCTGGGGGCATGATCCCACGTATTCTGCTGCCGATTCTCCTGTTTCCCCCAAGGATTAGACATAGTTTTTCCTGCTCATTCTCAGGGCCAACAAAAGGGAATTAGGTGACCCGGACAGAACTTTCAATCCTGCGCCCTCCCTCAGGGGTCCTTTTACTAAGGTGCGCTGAAAAATGGCTTGCGGTAGTGTAGGCATTCACTGTCCAGCTCTATACAGCCTCTTCCTCCCCATCTTTATCTCTCCCTCCCAGCTCTGCACAGCCTCTTCCTCCCCATCTCTCTCCCTCCCTTCTAGCTCTGCACTGTCTCTCCCTCCCCTTCTCTCTCCCTCCCTCCCTCCTTCCCACTGCATTCACTGTCCAGCTCTATACAGCCTCTTCCTCCCCATCTCGCTCCCTCCCTACTCTCCAACTCTGCACAGCCTCCTTCTTCCCCTTCTCTCTCACCATCTCTGCACAGCCTGTCCCTCCACCTCTCTTCCTTTGAGTTTTGCATGCATTGCTTACGCTTTTTGTGGGTTCTCTGCTTCCTGCAGGCTGTTGAGACTGAGAGCGGAAATTTATGAGGGGGTGCAAATGACAACAGTTTTCTTCTCTGTCTCTCACATTCTTTTCTTCGACACACTCTACCTGCAGCTCTTCTCCATGTGTTTCTCAGTCCGGGGGCTGCAGCCATGCCCCGGGCTGTTGTCCTGTTGGGGTCCCTGGTGCTGACCTGCATCGGAACAGGTGAGACAGTGGCTTTGATTTAAATTACTCCCTTTCTAAATCTGAGTTCAGGGCAGATTTGGTTCATGTACATTCGAAAGACCTGACCTGCGTTAACTCGAGTTATAAGCCTACCCCCTAAATCTATCATGTATGCACACTGGGCACCAAATTGCATGGGTATGTTACAAAATACTAGCAGTTATGTGCACAACTTACATCATTAATCCTTAATTGGTGCTAAGAGGCAATAACTGACTTAAATTTGCACTGAGGCAATAAGCTGATTATTCTGTCAAGTTAGTGCATAAATTCTATAGCTCTCAGCTGCAAGGGGGGCATATTTGGGTTGGGGCATGGGCAAGTCCCGTATAGAATACTATAGTGGCATAGCCATGGGGGAGGGTCCTTGGGAGCCTGGGATTCCTCGCATTGGGTTCAGGTCCTTTCCAAAACTGTGGCACCCACGGAATGGCCGGTGGAGATGTCCATGGCCCACCAGCCAGAGCGGTCCGCTGCCTGAGAACTATGCACGGGAGTGATGTCATCAGCAGCTGAAGCCCACCGCCGACTTCCTCGCTGCTCAGGCAGAAGACCGCTTTGCTGGCAGGTCATAGACATCCTAGGATTTAAGGTCACGGGGGGGGGGGGGGGGGACAGGGAGATGATAGGAAATATGTGGCCCCCTCCAGTCCTCCCCTGATCCTCCCAAAAATGGGTTTCTGCCTCTGTACCCGACTATAAGTTATGCGGTAAAACGCACCATTTAGGTGATTGGAGGCTTTCTGGATCAACTATTGGTTGATTGTATAAAATGGAGAATATAAGGGGGTCTTTTAGATTGTAAGCTCTTTTGAGCAGGGACTGTCTTTTCTTCACGTTCAATTGTGAAGCGCTGCGTACGACTGGTAGCGCTATAGAAATGATTTGTAGTAGTAGTACTAAAAAACAACAAGGCAAACGATCTGCAAAATCCAATATGGGAAAGAAAGCCAGCAGATCAACGTCACCACAAAAAGATTTTATTGAAGATACCGTGTACGAACAAATCGCCCAATACTAAAAATATTACTCTCATATGGTGGTTCAATAATGGTGTGTCCATTTGTGTATGCTAGAGATCACAGGATTCCCATTTGAGCTGGGCTTTTTTCTTGACTTTTATGCACCATATTTGCCCCTTTACGAAGGTTTCAAATTAGCCCCTGACGCAGCCCTAGGTGGGCGAAACACGGCCTGTGTCGGGCGATTTGTTCGTACACGGTATCGTCAATAAAATCTTTTTGTTGTGACATTGATCTGCTGGCTTTCTTTCCCATAGTAGTAGTACTAAGCCATGGTAGCATTTTGTAGCTCGCGGTGGAAATCTGCTGGCGGTAAAATCCGCCCCTTTCTTTCCGAGCACTCTACCAAAACCCTCATCCACACCCTTGTCACCTCTCGTTAGACTACTGCAATCTGCTTCTTGCTGGCCTCCCACTTAGTCACCTCTCCCCTCTCCAGTCGGTTCAAAACTCTCTGCTGCCCGTCTCATCTTCCGCCAGGGTCGCTTTACTCATACTACCCCTCTCCTCAGACCCTTCACTGGCTCCCTATCCATTTTCGCATCCTGTTCAAACTTCTCTACTAACCTATAAATGTATTCACTCTGCTGCTCCCCAGTATCTCTCCACACTCGTCCTTCCCTACACCCCTTCCCGTGCACTCCACTCCATGGATAAATCCTTCTTATCTGTTCCCTTCTCCACTACTGCCAACTCCAGACTTCGCGCCTTCTGTCTCGCTGCACCCTACGCCTGGAATAAACTTCCTGAGCCCCTACGTCTTGCCTCATCCTTGGCCACCTTTAAATCTAGACTGAAAGCCCACCTCTTTAACATTGCTTTTGACTCGTAACCACTCGCCTCCACCTACCCTCCTCTCTTCCTTCCCGTTCACATTAATTGGTTTGATTTGCTTACTTTATTTATTTATTTTTTGTCTATTAGATTGTAAGCTCTTTGAGCAGGGACTGTCTTTCTTCTATGTTTGTTCAGCGCTGCGTACGCCTTGTAGCGCTATAGAAATGCTAAATAGTAGTAGTAGTAGTCTCTTGTAATCAGAGGTGATATTGTGATGTCATAATGCCTCAGGCCACCAATAAGAGCCAACCTCATCAGTGATGTCACAATGGCTTGATTGTCCTATACTTGGCTCACTTTTATTACATAGCTCTTTGAGCAGGGACTGTCTTTCTTCTATGTTTGTGCAGCGCTGCGAACGCTTTGTAGCGCTATAGAAATGCTAAATAGTAGTAGTAGTAGAGACACCCCTAGGAATATAATGGACGTCTCGGCGTTTACCGCCAGCTGATTTCTATCTACATGTTTTATTATGATGCTTATTCTTGTTCTATGCATTTCCTCCTCCTGTTATTTTGTTAAGTGTTTTGCATTGGTTTTATACATTTATTTATTAGGATTTATTTACGTCTTTTTGAAGGAATTCACTCAAGTCAAACATAAGCAATAGACAATTGCAGCAGATCTGCCACAGATCAGGCAAAGGTGCTCACACCTAGATGCCGGTTTGCAAATGCCCACCGGATACTGGTACAGAATGACACTCAGCGTCCACTCTTTCGTGTACGTTTTGGCACCTAAATGTTGGCAGCCGATACAGAGTTGCCCTCATAGGACCCCTTTTACTAAGCCACATAGGCGCTTACGCATGGAGCTACCGCCTGGTTACCGTGTGGCCCTTGTGGTAATTTCAATTTTGGCGTGTGTCTGCTATGCGCGTCTGAAAAATAGTTTTTATTTTCTGGCGGGCGTGCGCCAAGTGGCATCCAATGCGCATAGGTAACACGGTAAATGACGGCAGATAAAGACCTGTGAAAGATATAAACAGGATGGAGTTGGTCCGGAGGGCGGGCTACGAAATTAGTAAGCGGTCTTGAATGCAAAAATTATAGGGACAGGCTTATGAACCTTAACATGTATACGCTGGAAGAGAGGAGGGAGAGAGCAGACATGATAGAAACGTTTAAATATCTCAAGGGCATTTATGTACAGGAAGAGAGCCTTTTCCAAATGAAGGAGAGCTCTGGAATGAGGGAGCATATGACTTGACTACTGCAACTTACTCCTCACTGGCCTCCCACTTAGCCATCTATCCCCCCTTCAATCTGTTCAGAACTCTGCGGCATGTCTCATATTCCACCAAAACCGATTTACTCATATCACCCCTCTCCTCAGGTCACTTCACTGGCTTCCAATCAGATACCGCATTCAATTCAAGCTTCTCCTTCTTACCTACAAATGCATTCAGTCTGCTGCCCCTCACTACCTCTCCTCCTTCATCTTCCCCTATGTTCCCGCCCGTAACCTCCGTTCACAGGACAAATCCCTCCTCTCTGTACCCTTCTCCAACACCGCCAACTCCAGGCTCCGCTCATTCTGCCTCGCCTCACCCTATGCTTGGAACAACCTTCCTGAGCCCTTACGCCAAGCCCCCTCCCTGCCCATCTTCAAGTCTTTGCTTAAAACCCACCTCTTCAATGCTGCATTCGGCACCTAACTCTTACCGTTCACTAAATCCAGACTGCCCCAATTTGACCGCCCCTATCGGACTGTCCGTTCACTTGTCTCTTAGATTGTAAGCTCCTTGAGCAGGGACCGTCCCTCTATGTAAAATTGTACAGCGCTGCGTAACCCTGGTAGCGCTTTAGAAATGTTAAGTAGTAGCAAAGTTGAGAGGGATTAGGCTTAGGAGTAACCTAAGGGAAGTATTAGTTCACAGAAAGGGTGGTGGAGGCGTGGAATGGCCTCCCGGTGGAGGTGGTGGAGTCGAGGACTGTTCCAGAATTTAAAAAGGCATGTGGGATCGCTTAGGAACAGGAAGAATTAGGGGTTACAGAGGATGGGCTGACTGGATGGGTCATATGGCCTTTATTGATTTGTTACATTTGTACCCCACATTTTCCCACCTATTTGCAGGCTCAATGTGGCTTACATAGTGCCGTGAGGCGATAGCCACCTACGGTGAAGAAACTAATATAGGTTGAAATGATTTACAATGAAATAGATATAAACAGACACATCAAGGGATCATAAAGAGGGAAGTTATATAACGAATATAAAGTTCAATACAAGTTTGGATTTCTTTGTGTTGTTGGATTTAGGTAATTATGTTGGGTCAGTAGGATATGCTCTTCCGAACAGGTAAGTCTTTAGTAATTTCCGGAAGTTGAGGTGGTCGTACGTAGTCCTCAGGGTTTTTGGGAGTACATTCCAGAGTCTTGTGCCTATAAATGAGAAGCTGGATCCATGAATTGATTTATACTTGAGACCTGCAGTCATGTTTCTATGTTTCTTTCTTCTATGTAAGAGAGGTCTCTGAGAGTAGACTTGGGAGGAAGTACCAGTGGGGAAAAGGGTTGATGAACGGCAGCGCAGAAGTCTATTTCCAGGGGATTCAGAATCAGTAATCATACATATATTCTTTCAGCTCCACATGTCACTGGAAACACATTACAACTATCGAAATTATAAACCCTAAAAAAAATGAGATGGACGAGGTGAAGAGACCAAAACAAAACACAACAACATACTTACCACAGAAATGAAACCTCAGAAAAAAAAAAACACCCTCACCTCCCATCTGAAACCCCACTAAACATAACAAGTAAACAGCTACTTAAATAACTGTATCTGTAAGCAGAGATGGATCACCGGCCGAGCCACACAGAAAATAAAGCGACCTTGACCTTGAATTCTAAGTGGCCAGGGCTGCAAACAAAAACAGTCTTTCTGGTGGACACCAACCTTTCTTCCCTGCTGTACCTCTCAACATTTAGCTGTGTGGCATCAATGGTATAGAACATATGGAATTATGTAAAGACTAGTAAAAAAGGCCCGTTTCTGACACAAATGAAACAGGCGCTAGCAAGGTTTTCCTCGGCTCCCCTGCAGCCACCCATGTCCAGCAACCCTCCTCTCCCCCTGCAGCCACCCATGTCCAGCGACCCTCCTCTCCCCCCTGCAGCCACCCATGTCTAGCGACCCTCCTCTCTCCCCTGCCCCCCCTCCAGCCACCCATGTCCAGCGACCCTCCTCTCCCCCTGCAGCCACCCATGTCCAGCGACACTCCTCTCCCCCCTGCGCCCACTGCAGCCACCCATGTCCAGCAACACTCCTCTCCCCCTGCCCCCCCATGCAGCCACCCATGTCCAGCGACTCTCCTCTCTCCCCTGCCCACATGGATCAGCTGTGAGGCATGTTCCCCCCCCCCCCCCCCCGGGTTCTGAAGTTGACATCATAATGGCTACGGTGATGTCAGCCTAATCTACGGAGCCTAGCAGACCAACTCGGAATGAGCCACGGTCCCAGGCAAGTCAGAACTTTGGAGGTGAGAATTATTATATAGGAAGAGTCTTATAAGAAACTTACAGCTGGGTTAAAGACCTGTTTTTCAAATGAATTCATGATGCGTAGTGTTGATTTAATTGGTTGATTTTTTTCTTTATGACGTATGTCAAACTGGACTGTGATTGGAGGCTTTCCGGATCAACTGTTGGCTGATTATATAAAATGGAGAGTATAAGGGGTCTTTTATTTATTTTATTTAGCCATGGTAGCGTTTTTTAGCTCGCAGTGGAAATCTGCTGGCGGTAAATGCTGAGACAGCCATAGGAATGTAATGGACGTCTCGGCGTTTACCACCAGCTGATTTCTATCTACCGCAGCTTAGGAAAAGACCTCCATGATCTCATGATAATGTATAATATAGAACATTCCTTACCCTTTTGTATCTCAGTATTAACCAATGTTGTATTATAATGTTTATTCTTGTTCTACGTATTCCCTCCTCCTGTTATTTTGTTAAGTGTTTTGCATTGTTTTTATATAGTTATTAGGATTTATTTATGCCTTTTTGGAGGAATTCACTCAAGTCAAACATAAGCAATAGACAATTGCAGCAGTAAAAAAATATTTAATCAACAATACATAGGGCCCTGTTTACTAAGCTGCACTGTAGGTGCGCTAACATTTTTAGTCCATGCTAAAAATGAGCACGTACTAACGCTAAAGACACCTGAAAATTCTTGGAGTTACAATTGACCGAAATCTCACACTGGAAAGCCATGCGAAAAGTACAACAAAGGAAATGTTCCACTCAACGTGGAAACTCAAAAGCGTTAAACCTTTCTCCCAAGAGAAATATTCCGCAGCTTGGTCCAATCAATGGTGCTAAGCCACCTAGATTACTGCAATGCCATCTACGCCGGTTGCAAAGAACAAATCATCAAGAAACTCCACACAGCCCAAAACACAGCAGCCAGGCTCATATTTGGAAAAGCGAAATACCAAAGCGCCAGACCCCTAAGAGAAAAGCTACATTGGCTCCCACTGAAAGAACGAATTACGTTCAAAATTTATACCCTGGTCCATAAAATCATCCGTGGCGAGGCTCCGGTATATATGTCAGACCTCATAGACTTACCAACCAGGAACACAAAAAGGTCTGCACGCACATTCCTGAATCTCCACGACCCCAGTTGTAAAGGGCTTAAATACAAATCAACTTATGCATCCTCCTTTTCCTACATTGGCACACAACTCTGGAACGTTCTACCAAATGTCATAAAAACAGCAAACGACCTAACAATCTTCCGAAAATTACTAAACACCAACCTGTTCAGCAAGGCTTACCACAAAGATCCTTCCTAATCACCAAGCAATGATACTCTTCCAGAACTAGATAAAACCGAACTGTCTATACCTGATTGCGTAAACCACTCCGTAAATAATGAACATTAATATTTCTTCAATTAATCTCTCACGCCAGAAATTAACTGATTATATAACTTACTCTATAAGTTACTTTATCATTTATGTATTTAATCAAATTCCATATTGTATTTTCATGCCGAAAATGGCGATCGCCACTACGGCACATTGTAAGCCACATTGAGCCTGCAAAAAGGTGGGAAAATGTGGGATACAAATGCAACAAATAAATATGGGTGTCTCTAACATTAGCACATAATTTTTAGCATGCACTCAAAACGCTAGCATACCTTAGTACACAGGGCCCATATTATGGCATAGAGGGGCATAATCGAACGAGGACGACCATCTCTCAGGGCGTCCCGGCGAAGGGGCGGGGAAACCCGTATTATCGAAACAAGATGGGCGTCCATCTTTCGTTTTGATAATACGGTCGGGGACGCCCAAATCTCAACATTTAGGTCGACCTTAAAGATGGTATTGATCCGCAGACGAACCGTTTCTGGAGATGGGAAGGCGGTAGAACTAGAGGACATGAGATTGAAGGGGGGGGGGGCAGACTCAAGAAAAATGTCAGGAAGTATTTTTTCACGGAGAGAGTGGTGGATACTTCCTGACATTAGTCCTGAGTCTGCCCCCCTTCAACCTCAATTCATGTCCTCTAGTTCTACCGCCTTCCCGGAGTGGAGGAGTGGCCTAGTGGTTAGGGTGGTGGACTTTGAGGAACTGAGTTCGATTCCCACCTCAGGCACAGGCAACTCCTTGTGACTCTGGGCAAGTCACTTAACCCTCCATTGCCCCAGGTACAAATAAGTACCTTTATACAATATGTAAGCTGCATTGAGCCTGCCATGAGTGGGAAAGCACGGGGTACAATTGTAACAAAAAAAAAGTTTTACTACTACTTATCATTTCTATAGCGCTACTAGATGTACGCAGCGCTGTACACTTGAACATGAAGAGACAGTCCCTGCTCAACAGAGCTTACAATCTAATTAGGACAGACAAACAGGACAAACAAGAGATAAGGGAATATTAAAGTGAGGATGATAAAATAAGGGTTCTGAACAAGTGAATAAGGGTTAGGAGTTAAAAGCAGCATCAAAAAGGTGGGCTTTTAGCTTAGATTTGAAGACGGCCAGAGATGGAGCTTGACTTACCGGCTCAGGAAGTCTATTCCAGGCATATGGTGCAGCAAGATAAAAGAAACGGAGTCTGGAGTTAGCGGTGGAGGAGAAGGGTGCAGATAAGAGAGATTTACCCAGTGAACGGAGTTCCCGGGGAGGAATGTAGGGAGAGATGAGAGTGGAGAGGCACTTATAGGTCAATAAGAGGAGTTTGAACTGTATGCAGAATCGGATAGGAAGTCAATGAAGTGACTTGAGGAGAGGGCTAATATGAGCATAATGACACTGGCGGAATATTAGTCGTGCAGCAGAATTTTGAACAGATTGAAGGGGAGAGAGATGGCTAAGTGGGAGACCTGTGAGAAGCAAGTTGCAATAGCCTAAGCGAGAGGTGATAAGAGTGTGGATGAGGGTTCTGGTTGTGTGCTCAGAAAGGAAAGGGCGAATTTTGCTGATATTATAGAGAAAAAAAGGACAGGTTTTAGCAGTCTGCTGAATATGTGCAGAGAAAGAGAGGGAGGAGTCGAAGATGACCCCAAGGTTATGAGCTGATGAGACAGGAAGGATGAGAGTGTTATCCACAGAAATAGAGAATGGGGGAGGAGGAGAAAGCGTGCTCTGTTTTCCAGACAGCGCACCCATTTGAACCATTCTGCCTGTGTGAACCACTGCTCATGTGCATGTGTACACAGCTTTGGGAGAGGAATACACAGTCTTTCGACGGAGCCCGCACTGAACGACTTTGCACCCGTGAAGACAAACTGGCCAAACGAAAATGAATATTGCCTTAGTGAAAAGAAGGTGCTCTTTCAAGTAGTTGGTCCAGTTTTAAAGCAGAATCTAAAATGAGTCAAACTGCAGCCCACAGTCCTGTCTGGGTGAGGTGAGGTCTAGTGGGAGATCTGTGCAGAATCAGTGTTTTGGGACATGTGGAGGGTATGAGACTTGCTGTAAGGTGGGTGGAAAGTCTGCATGTGTCTCTGAGCTCCATGTGCACATCTTAGGTGTCTGTAGTAAACAGGTCTCAATTTGGGGTCCTCTTCTAAGATCCACTATTTTTTTTTTCCAGGAATATTTAGCCCAGAAGTACATATATGGGCTGAGATACCCCAAAAGGCGGAGGACCCTGTGAAAGTCAGCTGCTCCTTATCCAGGCACGCTGGACACATCGTGCAGGTGAACTGGAGAAGGCAAGAGGAGAACGAGACCCCCGTCAACGTAGTTGTGTTCAATCCTAACATAGGGGTTTACAAACATCATGACTACAAAGAGGTTGTCCAGCTGCACAACGAATCAGACAACATCACCTCCATTTCTCTGTCAAAAGGGAACAAAACAGAAAAGAACAGTACTTATTGCTGCAAATTCATCACCTTCCCAGATGGTAACCTGGAGGCATGTATCAAGGTCCCTGACACTGCTCCAGGTAAGTCTCCAGTCTACTACTACTACTTAACATTTCTAGAGCGCTACTAGGGTTACGCAGCGCTGTACAAATTAACAAAGAAGGACGGTCCCTGCTCAAAGGAGCTTACAATCTAAAGAACGAAATGTCAAGTTGGGGCAGTCTAGATTTCCTGAGTAGAGGTGTAGTGGTTAGGTGCCAAAGGCGACATTGAAGAGATGGCTTTGAGCAAGGATTTGAAGATGGGCAGGGAGGGGGCCTGGCGAATGGGCTCAGGGAATTTATTCCAAGCATGGGGTGAGGCGAGTCCCTGGAAGGATGTGTCTGGAGTGGGCCTCCCTCATTTCTTTGGTAGGTCTACTGGACTCTGGAGGAATGAGGTTTCCTTTCTTCCCTAAAGAAATCTCTAGGATCCTGGAGAGGTGTGCCTGGGTCTGCTTCCTTTCCTGGGAGAGCCTCATGGACCCTGTAAAGATATGACTTGCTGTCTGTCACTCCTCAACTAGGCCTCTGAGACCCTGGAGTGGTGTGGTTGGTCTCCTCCCTCCTTCTTTGGAAGTGGGTAGGGCCTTGGACCCTGAGGGGTGTATCTGTTCTTCCATGGGTAAGTGTTTGGACCCTAAGGGGTGTGTCTGAGTCTCCCTTCTTCACTGGGTAGTTCTCTGGACCCTGGTAGAATGTTAATAGGTCTCCCTCTGAGGGTCACAATCTCTCTCTCTCTCTCTTCTTGCAGAAGGTTCTGTCAGCAGTAGATTCACTCTAAGGATGGATATTTTCGGGACATTGCTTGGGGTTTTCCTTCTGGTGGGGATTATCATTCTTCTTTTTAACATCCTGAGGAAGAGAGTCAGGTAGGAAATAGTGGATTTTCACTCAGCCAGTGATGGTGTAACAGATGTTAATCCATGAATAGGCCAACTCACTGTCTACACTATTTCTCTCTAGGAAGTCCCCGCAACAAGGAAACCTTCATCAAATTCCTGAATGCCAGGTAAGCAAGGTTACTGAAGAATTATCCATGTAATACTTAAGGCTATAAACCTCCAGCTCTTATGTGATCAGACTGGGGCTGGTGCAAGAGTATTGGGTGTCCTAAGGAAATCTTCAGCCTTATATTTATTTGGATTTTGCTCACACCTTTTTCAGTAGTAGCTTAATGTGAGGTACACTGGGTATTTCCCTGTGCCCGGAGGGCTCACAACCTAATTTCGTACCTGAGGCAATGGAGGGCTCAAGATCACAAGAAGCAGCAGCGGGATTGAAATCGAGCACCTCTGGATGTTTAGACCGGTGCTCTAACCACTAGGCCATTCCATACCTCTCAATTAGGTCCTGCTCCAAGATTTTGATAATTAAACTCTTCTCTTCTGAGTTTAGCTTAATTTTGTGAAGCTGCTGTTTGGGGTTCTTTATGTTATCCTGTTTGGTGTCTGAGCACCCAACTCAGTTCTCTTCACATTGGACAATAGTAACATAGTAGATGACGGCAGAAAAAGACCTGCTCGGTACATCCAGTCTGCCCAACAAGATGAACTCATATGTGCTACTTTTTGTGTATACCTTACCTTGATTTGTACCTGTCCTTTTCCGGGCACAGACCATATAAGTTTGCCCAGCACTATCCCCGCCTCCCAACCACCAGCCCCGCCTCCCACCACCGGTTCTGGCACAGACCGTATAAGTCTGCCCAGCACTATCCCCGCCTCCAAACCACCAGCCCCGCCTCCCACCATCGACTCTGGCACAGACCATATAAGTCTGCCCAGCACTATCCCCGCCTCCCAACCACCAGCCCCGCCTCCCACCACCGGCTCTGGCGCAGACCGTATAAGTCTGCCCAGCACTATCCTCGCCTCCCAACCACCAGCCCCGCCTCCCAACCACCGGCTCTGGCGCAGACCGTATAAGTCTGCCCAGCACTATCCCCGCCTCCCAACCACCAGCCCCTCCTCCTCCAACCACTGGCTCTGGCACAGACCGTATAAGTCTGCCCAGCACTATCCCCGCCTCCAAACCACCAGCCCCGCCTCCCACCATCGACTCTGGCACAGACCATATAAGTCTGCCCAGCACTATCCCCGCCTCCAAACCACCAGCCCCGCCTCCCACCATCGGCTCTAGCACAGACCGTATAAGTCTGCCCAGCACCATCTCCGTCTCCCGCCACCGGCTTTGCCACCCAATCTCGTCTAAGCTCCTTAGTATCCATTCCTTCTGAGCAGAATTCCTTTATTGGGAATGATTGGGAAACAGTTATTGAACCCTTTGGAATATTAATTGCAACTGACCCCTGAAGCAGGCATCTGCCGAAACACGGCCCATGCCGGGTCTCCTAATAAAGATTGCTCTTCATACCGATTCTTGAGGCTCACGTGCTTTCTCTGGGTTGTGTTTTCTTCATTGCATCGAGCCCCCTCTTTTCTGTTCGGTTAAACTCTACAATCATTTCCTAAAAATGCATAATTGGATAACATGCTTCTAAAGATTAAACTTTGTTTTACAGGTAAGAGTAGGTGCTGATGGTTCTTTGTTTGCTTTGACTGCAGGCTGCTTTTTTCTTCCTCCCCCCCCCCCCCCCCCCCGAAGCTGCTGCCCTAGTTGACCACCTAGTTTTGCTCGATGGGTTTTATTTATTTATTACATTTGTACCCCGCGCTTTCCCACATATAGCAGGTTCAATGCGGCTTGCATAGTAACTAGAATTACAAAGTTTTGAATGAAATATACAGGTTGTAGCAAACGTAGTAATAACGGGATTATAAGGAAATGTAAATTGAACATGGAGAGGTAGACAAGGAGGATAAGTGAGAGGAAAGGAGATTGGGAGGGGTAAGATGTTGTACCTCGATCCCTCTGTTTCTAGGTTGTGGTCTTCCAGTATTGGTCTGACCAGCTGTAGCCCTGTCACATTTGTTTATTTTTATTTTATTTTTAGAGAAAATATTTTATGGAGTCTAATTGTAAATACAAAAAGATATCGTAAATTCAGGTATGAACAAGTTACAAATGTATAATAGTAACAAGAAGAGTACAACGAGAACTACAGAGAAAGCATGAGTACAATGAGTGTAGATCCAGGATCAAAGTGTAAATACTCTTGGTCTCGGATACCCAAGCTGCAAAGGACTTAAATACAAAACAACTTACGCATCTAGTTGTTCCTACCTCAGCACACAACTGTGGAACGCATTACCAAAAGTCTTGAAAACGACGTACGACCACCTAAACAACTTCCGGAAATCACTAAAAACCATACCCTACCGATCCAACTTGAACGCCTAATCTCTGCAACACAACCAAACTAAAGCACGTAACGGACATAACACAACTCTTCCGTTCTCCAATTCCCTAATGTGGCTGTGCCACATGAACTTGATCTTACCACAACGTCACCCTGTATTTGTTCACACCGGAGCCTGCAAAGGCCTCTCCGGTACTATGTAAGCCACATTGAGCCTACAAATGGGTGGGAAAATGTGGGATACAAATGTGGCAAATAAATAAATAAATAAATAAATAAATAACAAAGAGCTGACCTTTGTGAGTTAATTGCTAGATAAACAATTATCTAAAGTTTTCCATTTTAACAACTTATGAGATTTCTGGAAAGTACAACTTAAATTAGTTTCATAGTTCTTATACAGTATAACCAGTGGTGTGCTGGAGCAGGCTCTCACAGGCTCTCGAGAGCCGTTTGTTAAGTTTTTAAGAATTTTGGGAGCCGGTTCTCCATGGCTACTTTAACAAATGGATCCCAAAATGTGGGCTTGGGCCCCTCCTGAATTCTCTTTTACTTTGCTGGCGAGAGAGAGCCCCCTGTTAACAATTTACCAGCACACCCCTGATGTATAACCCAATTCCACCACATGTGGAAGGAAAGAGGTGAGTTATTCTTCCAATGATTAACAGTAAGTCTAGGGGCAACAGATATTAGAAAATCAAATAGAAATTTGTCCGATCCTTCAGATAGGATAATTGAGTTCCATATAATTTTATTTTTGTTACATTTGTACCCCGTGCTTTCCCACTCATGGCAGGCTCAATGCGGCTTACATGGGGTAATGGAGGGTTAAGTGACTTGCCCAGAGTCACAAGGAGCTGCCTGTGCCTGAAGTTGGAATCGAACTCAGTTCCTCAGGACCAAAGTCCATCACCCTAACCACTAGGCCACTCCTCCACTGTTGCTACTATTTGAGATTCTACATGGAATGTTGCTATTCCACTAGAAGTCGGCCCTTGCAGATCACCAATGTGGCCGCGCAGGCTTCTGCTTCTGTGAGTCTGACGTCCTGCACGTACAGGACGTCAGACTCACAGAAACAGAAGCCTGCGCAGCCTTCTACGTGGAATGTTGGTAGTGGAATAGCAACATTCCATGTAGAATCTCCAATAGTATCCATTGCCCAGAGTCACAAGGAGCTGCCTGTGCCTGAAGTGGGAATCAAACTCAGTTCCTCAGGACCAAAGTCCACCACCCTAACCACTAGGCCACTCCTCCACTGTTGCTACTATTTGAGATTCTACATGGAATGTTGCTATTCCACTAGCAACATTCCATGTAGAAGTCGGCCCTTGCAGATCGCCAATATGGCCGCGCAGGCTTCTGCTTCTGTGAGTCTGACGTCCTGCATGTATGTGCAGGACGTCAGACTCACAGAAACAGAAGCCTGCGCAGCCTTCTACGTGGAATGTTGGTAGTGGAATAGCAACATTCCATGCAGAATCTCCAATAGTAGCAACATTCCATGCAGAATCTCCAATAGTATCTATTTTATTTTTGTTACATTTGTACCCTGCGCTTTCCCACTCATGGCAGGCTCAATGTGGCTTACATGGGGCAATGGAGGGTTAAGTGACTTGCCCAGAGTCACAAGGAGCTGCCTGTGCCTGAAGTGGGAATCCAACTCAGTTCCCCAGGACCAAAGTCCACCACCCTAACCACTAGGCCACTCCTCCACTCAATAAGTTTCCAGGAAATAGTTGTCCTGACCAGAGTTAATTTTATGTTTCCAGGGCACACAGATGGCAACAGAAACACTACGGACTCAGGAGAGCACCTTATCCTCTTTGCGCTCGAATAACCTCAACTGCTTCCACAATACTTTCCGATATAAGTTTGGCTCGGAAGGTGGAAGAGAATCCTTCGTGCCCCATCCTCCTTCAGACTTTGTGACTATGGAGAACAGGCTGTATTATGAAGGCGCAGCGGTGGCTGAGAAGGTGAAAAATATCAAGGAGCAGCTGGAAAAAGGAGAAAAATCCAGGGACAGTGGCCAAGGAAGGGAGAAACATCTAGAAGCAGCAGCAGAGGAAATGAGATGCAGCCTGGAGAGGTAGCAGGAAAGAAAAGCACACAAAGAATCAGCATCTGAGAATTTAATGGCCATAAGGGAACAGCACTAGGGAAAATGAAAATTAAAAAAAAAAACAACCAGAAAGATCTGGGAGAGGCAAAGGGGAGAGTGAGGGCACCAGGGAGGTGCAGCTGAGATAGGAAGATTGAGAGGGAGAGGGGAGAGTGAGTAGTAGCAGGGAGGTGCAGCTGGGAGAGGGGAGAGTGAGGAACGCCAAGAAAGTGCGTCTAAGAGAAGGAGATTGAGGGGGAGAGGAGAGAGTGAGGAACAGCAGGGAAGTGCATCTGGGAGAGGGGGAAATGAGGGGAGAGGGAGGCGCAGCAGGAAGGTGCAGCTGGGAGAGGGGAGAGTGAGGAGCGCCAAGAAAGTGCGTCTAAGAGAAGGAGATTGAGGGGGAGAGGAGAGAGTGAGGAGTTGAAGCTGAGAGAGGGAGATTGAGGGGGAGAGGGGAGAGTGAGGAACAGCAGGGAAGTGCATCTGGGAGAGGGGGAAATGAGGGGAGAGGGAGGCGCAGCAGGAAGGTGCAGCTGGGAGGAAGATTGAGAGGGGAGAGTGAGTAGTAGCAGGGAGGTGCAGCTGGGAGAGGGGAGAGTGAGGAGCGCCAAGAAAGTGCGTCTAAGAGAAGGAGATTGAGGGGGAGAGGAGAGAGTGAGGAGTTGAAGCTGAGAGAGGGAGATTGAGGGGGAGAGGGGAGAGTGAGGAACAGCAGGGAAGTGCATCTGGGAGAGGAGGAAATGAGGGTGAGAGGGGAGAGGGAGGCGCAGCAGGAAGGTGCAGCTGGGAGAGAGATTGAGGGGGAGAGGAGAGAGTGAAGAGAAACAGCAGGCACAGTGCAGCTGGGAAAGGGAGAATGAGAGGGAGAAGGGAGGGTGAGGAACATCAGGAAGGTGCAGCTGGGGGAGGGGGAGAGTGGCAGGATTTAGATGGGGTGCAGGGGTTTCATGCCATTGAATAGGACCTGGTTTATCTGTGTACTTCCTGCACTGCTCCTCCTTCTTAGACGGTACAAAAACAACTTGGCCCTTAGAGAGTTCTTGACTGCACATCTCTGCTTCAGGCAACTGTTCCTTGAGGCTTCTCCTTCCCAGCTCTGTCCTGAGTGACACCTCCTGGCTGGTGGGACTGAACAACCAGCGGGGGTAAATGTGGGGGAGGTGGGTGATGTCTCATCACATATGTCCTGTTTCCAGCTCCAGCATATATCCACATAATCCTTATCTAATTTCTAAACCCCCGTTTCTTAAAAGAAAGCCCATTGTGATATGAATACCCTTGAAATAAAGCTGGTGACAAATCTTATTTGTTGGTTTATTTGTTGGGCGGTGGGGATAGTGCTGGGCAGATTTATACGGTCTGTGCCAGAGCCGGTGGTTGGGAGGCAGGGCTGGTGGTTGGGAGGCGGGTATAGTGCTGGGCAGACTTATACGGTCTGTGCCGGAGCAGGTGGTTGGGAGGCGGTGTTGGTGGTTGGGAGGTGGGGTTGGTGGTTGGGTGGTGGGGATAGTGCTGGGCAGACTTATACGGTCTGTGCCAGAGCAGGTGCTTGGGAGGCGGGGTTGGTAGTTGGGAGGCGGGGTTGGTGGTTGGGAGGTGGGGATAGTGCTGGGCAGACTTATAGGGTCTGTGCCAGAGCTGGTGGTTGGGAGGCGGGGTTGGTGGTTTGGAGGCAGGGATAGGGCTGGCCAAACTTATACGGTCTGTGCCAGAGCAGGTGGTTGGGAGGTGGGGTTGGTAGTTGGGAGGCGGGGTTGGTGGTTGGGAGGCGGGGTTGGTGGTTGGGAGGCGGGGTTGGTGGTTGGGAGGCGGGGATAGTGCTGGGCAGACTTATAGGGTCTGTGCCAGAGCTGGTGGTTAGGAGGCGGGGTTGGTGGTTGGGAGGCGGGGATAGGGCTGGCCAGACTTATACGGTCTGTGCCCTGAAGAGGACAGTACAAATAAAAAAGTAACACATATGAATTTATCTTCTTGGGCAGACTGGATGGACCATGCAGGTCTTTTTCTGCCGTCATCTACTATGTTTACTATGTTACAACAGGAATCCATCACCTTGAAGCAGAATCTCTCTTGCATAATGTGGGGGAGGAGGCGTTTAATCTGACCAACTTCTGGCTGACAAATAGATCTACAAAAAAAAAAAAAATTAAAAATCCAGGAAAAGTAAAAATAAAGCACTGAGCAGCTGTAGCCAAATCTGCAACCCAGTGGGGGGAAAAAAAATCAATCCGTGCCTGAATCCTAAATACAGCAATCAGCTTAAGTCCCTAGGCTTTTCAGTGGTTCCCAAACCTGTCAGGTTTTCTGGATATCTACACTGAATATGCATCACATCAATCTCATGAACATTCATTGCCAATATCCTGCCCTCTGTAAGGTCTAATGCTGTCTTCATCCTCTCTCAGCTTGTAGCAGAGATCTGGATTTGGATTTTGCTCTCACCTTTTTTCAGTGGTAGCTCAAGGTGAGTTACAATCAGGTACATTGGGCATTTCTCTGTCCCTGGAGGGCTCACGATCTAGTTTTGTACCTGAGACAATAGAGGGTTAAGTGAGTTGCCCAAGATCACAAGCGGCAGCACTAAGATTTGAACCAGCCACCTCTGGATATCAAGGCTGGTGCTCTAACCACTAGGCTACTCCTCCAAATGTGTCTGGGACAAAAATCGCCTATATAATAATTTGTCAATCTGTGTCCCTGGGTGGCTGGCTGGCAGGGTTCATAACCGTATGCAAATGAGCTCCTATGTAATTGGCTCACCTCCAGCCTTCCCTTCCCTCTCAGTGTCCCACCCTCAGAGGGCGGGACACTGAGAGGGAAGGAAAGGGAAGGCTGGAGGCGAGCAGGTGAGGGCTGGGGTTGAACTGGAACTCGGGTGCTTAAAAGGGGGGGGGCAGGTTTGGGCTGGGGCGAGACACTGGACATGGATTGGATGGGAAGGGAGGGGAGGGCAGAGGAGAATCGCTCGACATGGATGGGATGGGAGGGGAGGGGGAAGACAGGGGAGAATCGCTGGACATGGAGGGGTGGGCAGGGGAGAGAGGAGAAATCGCTTAGACGATAGCCTTCCTAGGGCCCATTTCATTTTTGGAGAAATGGGCATTTTTTTTTTTGCTTGTCTATCATAATCAGGGTCCTTTACAATGCCATGAATTTAGCCCATAAATTTATATTCCCAGCCTGCAGCTCTACAGGCTCAGCCCGGTAAGTTATAGATTTCCATATTCCACGCACCCTCGGCCCAGTAACTCACCAGCATTCACACCCTCGGGCTTCTCAGTCTCAGCCACTCAACGTGTAGCGGAAAATTTCATCTTCAGGCACTTCAGTGAAATAACAGGAAACTGGTCAGTACATCCTGTGTACAGTGACCTTTCTGCAGTCTCTGGAGAGCGTGAAGGTTAGGCCGAAACAGACGTTAGCATGAAACTATTTAGAGCTACCACTTCAAACACTTCATGGAAACATTGCGTCTGCTGGTTACACAACTGAGCAAAACTGTGAGAGGAAGAGCAGAAGTCTCACCACTGCCCCCTCCTCTCAGGCTCCTGGTCCTCATTCCAGAGTGAGGATTCTCAATTCAGTCCCGGGGGACAGGTTTTCAGGATACCCACAATCAATATGGAAAACAAACTAGCAGATCAATATAATATCCAAACACCTTTATTGAAGATACCTTATGTAAGACAAATGCCCGACACAGGCCGTGTTTCGCCCAACAATAGGGCTGCGTCAGGGGCTAGTCTGTATCTCCATTAAATGAGAGCGGTGGTAAATTATATATCAGGACAAGGATAAAAGGAATTTCCTTTATAAAAAAAACCCCAGCATAAGCAGCACAAACCAGCGTGTTCTATATGATGCCAAGTGATCGATGAGTAATCTACTTTTTTTTTTTTTCCCAGCCTTTGACAGTAGACTACTCATCGGGTGTCAGCTGCCCTCGCTAAGGCACTGCATAACACAACTCTTCCGTTCTCCGATTCCCTAATGTGGCTGTGCCACGTGAACTTGATCTTACCACAACATCACCCTGTATTTGTTCACACCGGAGCCTGCAAAGGCCTCTCCGGTACTATGTAAGCCACATTGAGCCTACAAATAGGTGGGAAAATGTGGGATACAAATGTAACAAATACAATAAATAAAAACATACATAGAAACATGACGGCAGATAAAGGCCATGTGACCCATCCAGTCTGCCCATCCTCTGTAATCCCTAAGCGATCCCACATGCTTATCCCATGCCTTTTTAAATTCTGGAACAGTCCTGGACTCCACCACCTCCACCGGGAGGCCATTCCAAGCCTCTACCACCCTTTCTGTGAAATAATACTTCCTTAGGTTATTCCTAAGCCTATTCCCTCTTCACTTTGTCATATGCAGTGGCGTTCCGACCCTAGCTGACACTTGGGGCGGAACGCCGATGCGTCTCCCCCGGGTGCAGTGCGACCCCCCCGCCCCCGGTGAAATGACACCTCTTCCCCCCCCCCCCCCCCCCGGCAAAATGACACCCCCCCGGGTGCACGCCGCTGGGGGGGAGTGCTGCGGCGCGCGCCTCTTGCCCTGTCTCTGAGTTCGCAATTCGCATGTGTTCACTGCTCCCTCTGAGTCTGCCCTGGAACAGGAAGTAACCTGTTCCGGGGCAGACTCAGACGGAGCAGTGAACACATGCGAATTGCAATGCGAACTCGGACTGAGACAGGGCAACAGGCGCGCGCCACGGCATCCCCCCCAGCGGCGTGCACCCGGGGCAGACCGCCCCCTCCGCCCCCCCTTGGTACGCCACTGGTCATATGCCCCCAAATAAATAAAGTTATTGATGTAAATCATAAATATAAATAAATCACTAATAACAGACTTCAGCCACAGAACATGCATAAAAACAATGCTAGTAACCTTGTATAAAAACATGCAGAAATGGAGTTTATAAAAAAGATCACATACCCTAGAGGTGTAGTCTCAGAATACCACCTACTGGTTAGAAAACTGCAATTAAAAGAATATTTATGTATTTATTTTTTACTTTATTTGTTACATTTGTATCCCACATTTTCCCACCTATTTGTAGGCTCAATGTGGCTTACATAGTACCGGAGAGGTGTTTGCAGACTCCGGTGTAAGTTCGATTCAGTTTCCACCACAGAATTGGGTCTTCAGTTGGCTCTGTAAGGAATTTGTTAATTTTTTGGAGGTTCTGTAGTTCCATCTTCCGTTTCAGTTCATTCCAGATTATGTGAAGGCTGGAATGAATCGTGAATATTCCGCAAGTCCATGTGTGCAGTAGCGAAGAATTTCATTTTTCACCTCAGTCTGTTTTAATTCAGCTGTCTGTACTTTAAACCTTGGGTAAATGCATGTGGGCCACTGTAAGAAATGCATATTCGAACAGATGTGAAAATTATTCTGTAACAGATTTTGTCTGAGTGGTTTTTTTTTTTTTTAATTCTATCCTCGGATGTCTTATCAAGGTGGTGACGTAAAGAATTCAGTGCGGGCGAAACTGTGGAAAGAGTTAAAACTGTTCAAAAAGGCTTTAGCAGAGATACAGTGGTGGAAATAAGTATTTGATCCCTTGCTGATTTTGTAAGTTTGCCCACTGACAAAGACATGAGCAGCCCATAATTGAAGGGTAGGTTATTGGTAACAGTGAGAGATAGCACATCACAAATTAAATCCGGAAAATCACATTGTGGAAAGTATATGAATTTATTTGCATTCTGCAGAGGGAAATAAGTATTTAATCCCTCTGGCAAACAAGACCTAATACTTGGTGGCAAAACCCTTGTTGGCAAGCACAGCGGTCAGACGTCTTCTGTAGTTGATGATGAGGTTTGCACACATGTCAGGAGGAATTTTGGTCCACTCCTCTTTGCAGATCATCTCTAAATCATTAAGAGTTCTGGGCTGTCGCTTGGCAACTCGCAGCTTCAGCTCCCTCCATAAGTTTTCAATGGGATTAAAGTCTGGTGACTGGCTAGGCCACTCCATGACCCTAATGTGCTTCTTCCTGAGCCACTCCTTTGTTGCCTTGGCTGTATGTTTTGGGTCATTGTCGTGCTGGAAGACCCAGCCACGACCCATTTTTAAGGCCCTGGCGGAGGGAAGGAGGTTGTCACTCAGAATTGTACGGTACATGGCCCCATCCATTCTCCCATTGATGCGGTGAAGTAGTCCTGTGCCCTTAGCAGAGAAACACCCCCAAAACATAACATTTCCACCTCCATGCTTGACAGTGGGGATGGTGTTCTTTGGGTCATAGGCAGCATTTCTCTTCCTCCAAACACAGCGAGTTGAGTTCATGCCAAAGAGCTCAATTTTTGTCTCATCTGACCACAGCACCTTCTCCCAATCACTCTCGGCATCATCCAGGTGTTCACTGGCAAACTTCAGACGGGCCGTCACATGTGCCTTCCGGAGCAGGGGGACCTTGCGGGCACTGCAGGATTGCAATCCGTTATGTCGTAATGTGTTACCAATGGTTTTCGTGGTGACAGTGGTCCCAGCTGCCTTGAGATCATTGACAAGTTCCCCCCTTGTAGTTGTAGGCTGATTTCTAACCTTCCTCATGATCAAGGATACCCCACGAGGTGAGATTTTGCGTGGAGCCCCAGATCTTTGTCGATTGACAGTCATTTTGTACTTCTTCCATTTTCTTACTATGGCACCAACAGTTGTCTCCTTCTCGCCCAGCGTCTTACTGATGGTTTTGTAGCCCATTCCAGCCTTGTGCAGGTGTATGATCTTGTCCCTGACATCCTTAGACAGCTCCTTGCTCTTGGCCATTTTGTAGAGGTTAGAGTCTGACTGATTCACTGAGTCTGTGGACAGGTGTTTTTCATACAGGTGACCATTGCCGACAGCTGTCTGTCATGCAGGTAACGAGTTGATTTGGAGCATCTACCTGGTCTGTAGGGGCCAGATCTCTTACTGGTTGGTGGGGGATCAAATACTTATTTCCCTCTGCAGAATGCAAATAAATTCATATACTTTCCACAATGTGATTTTCCGGATTTAATTTGTGATGTGCTATCTCTCACTGTTACCAATAACCTACCCTTCAATTATGGGCTGCTCATGTCTTTGTCAGTGGGCAAACTTACAAAATCAGCAAGGGATCAAATACTTATTTCCACCACTGTATCAGAATACCCCTTATTACTTGACTTCTTTATATTTATGATTTATGATTTACATCAATAATTTTATGAAATTTTTCATTATGAACCTCCATTTGATCTTATAATTTTTTTAATACTTTTATTGACAGCATTTTAACAGCCTTTGACTCAGCCCTTGCTAGGGCGAAACTTGGCCGTGTCGGACTTTTAATTATTTATATATATGTTCAGGCCCTGTTTATTAAGACGCCCTAGTGTTTTTAGCGCACGCCTAAAATCAGTGAGCGCTAAATGCTAGAGAGGGGCATAATCGAAGATGGCCGGCCATCTCTAAGGGCGGCCATCTCCAGGAAGGGGCGGAGCCAACCCTATTATCGAAAAAGGTGGCCGGCCATCTCCCGATTTGTGTCGGAAGACGGCCGGCCTTCTCGTTTGAAAATAAGCAGGAGAGTCACCCATGTATTCCTATGGATGTCTTTAGCGTTTAGCGCGTGCTAAAAATGCTAACGTGCCCTTCACGCTACTTAGTAAACAGGGTCCTTATTGTCTTATGTGGTGAATAAATGGGAAATATTTTGCTTTTTAACGTCTGAGATCTGCTGTTTTGGCATCCATTCTGGATCTTTTGGATCACCTGCCTGTTTGTTTCTTGGGATACTAGGAGACAGCAAAGGTGACTCAATAAAACAACGATGCTGCGTAGTCTTGAAAGTTTATTAAACAACGACAGCGACTCCTGCCTCAGGAGTCTTCTTGTATTAAATGACTGAGCCTATCGGTGTCACTTCCTGTGTTGAGGTATTTTTAGTCTTATTTATTATGGTAATGCTCATAAAAAGACGGGAAGCATTGCAAATAGGGCCGCACGACCTCACAACGAGCTGGAAATGAACTTCAGACTCGTGACACTAGACACTAAATACTGTTTCTTGGGATATTCATTGCGAGTATCCTGAAAACCCGACCTGGCTAGGTGTGTTCCCAGGACCGGGTTCAGAAGCAACAGTCCAGCTGGCCAGCAGAAAGCAGTGGTGTATTGTCTCACAGCACCACAGGAGGATGTAAGTGTCAGAGCTGGCTCAGGGGTGGCTGGAGACTGTAACCGGCCACAGCCTCCCACCCACAGTCTCGGTGACCACAGATGAATCTGTAGCCATCGCTTGCAGACCGGAAAGGGAATTGAACGCGTTAAGAAACCAGGGCACCTGTAGGTACACAACTGGGCACTCAGAACCTCTGCCCATGCTTTTGTCTGCATCGGGGATTCACTCTTCCGATCCTTGCACGGACATCTCCCTACCATGCTGATTCTGCTGTTCTGGATTCCTGCTTTCTTTTTCCCACTGGAAGGTAAATTTTCACCTCTCATGGTACCTTCTACCCTTGGTCAGATGGTACATCTTCTTTTCTTTTTGTTTATTAAACTTTAAAGTGACCTAAGCCAAACACTCTATGGGGTCCTTTTTCTAAGGTACACTAATGGATTTAGGGCTAAAGTTTAACATGTGTAAATGATTAGATGCCCATTATATTCCCATGGGCATCATATTTAGCACGCACTAAATCTATCAGCACGCCTTAGTAAAAGGATCCCTATGTTAAATTCGTGTTTCAGATTTATTAAGTATTTGCCATGCTGCCAATCGGCATATCATCTTGCCGATTTACAGTAAAATGACTGTAAGATGAACAATAATGATAGGGTCATTATAATTTATTTATTTATCAGGATTTATTTACCGCCTTTTTGAAAGAATTCACTCAAGGCGGTGTACAGTAAGAATAAACCAAACATAAGCAATAGACATTTACAGCAGTAAAAACATTCAAATAACAATATAAAGTGTGGCATAGTTGACTATTTACAATGTCTACTACTACTTAACATTTCTAAAGCGCTACTAGGGTTACGCAGCGCTGTACAATTTAACATAAAAGGACAGGCCCTACTCAAAGAGCTTACAATCTAAAGGACAAGTGAGTAGTCAATTTTATAGGGGCAGTCAAATTGGGGCAGTCTGGATATCCTGAAGGTAAGAGTTAGGTGCCGAAGGCAGCATTGAAGAGGTTGGCTTTAAGCAGAGACTTGAAGATGGGCAGGGAGGGGGCTTGACGTAAGGGCTCAGGAAGGTTGTTCCAGGCATAGGGTGAGGCGAGGCAGAATGGGCGGAGCCTGGAGTTGGCAGTGGTGGAGAAGGGTACTGAGAGGAGGGATTTGTCCTGTGAACGGAGGTTTCGGGTGGGAACATAAGGGGAGATACACAATACATAATAGAACATTTTAATTGGCAGCATAGAGTATAAGCAAAGAAGGAGCTTATAGATAGGTAAGAGAGTAAGAGGAGTTAGTCCCAGAAGAGATCCAAAGGGGTTTCAAAAAGGTTTGGGCAGCTTCCTAAAGGAAAAGTCCATAGACTATTATTAAAATGGACTGGGGGGGGGGGGGGGGGGGGGAATCCACTGCTTATTTCTAGGATAAGCAACATAAAATGTATTGTACTGTTTTGAGATCTTGCCAGGTACTTGTGACCTGGATTGGCCACTGTTGGAAACAGGATGCTGGGCTTGATGGACCTTCGGTCTGTCCCAGTATGGCAATACTTTTGTACTTATGTACTTGGGATTCTGAATGGAATCTTCCTACTCTTTGGGGTTCTACATGGAATCTTGTTACTCTTTAGGATTCTAGAATCTTGCTAGTCTTTGGGGTTCTACATGGAATGTTGCTACTCTTTGGGATTTTGCCAGGTACTTGTGACCTGGATTGGCCACTGTTGGAAACAGGATGCTGGGCTTGATGGACCTTCGGTCTGTCCCAGTATGGCATGTACTTATGGTAGACTGGATGGACCATGTAGGTCTTTATGTTTAACTTGGGAAGTTGAGTTGTCTTTATTGGATGTTTTGAATGAAGAAGTTTTGCATTATAAAAAAGCTGTACACTAACCAGGAATCTGCATGAAACGATCTATATATACATCACTGACTGCATCAAACCCACTGATTAAGCTAAGTAATAGCGCTATTTGTATCAGCAATTTTTGTTTTATTCTGAAGATTTGATTGAGCTACAACCTATCAGGAGGAGGCAGGGTGTGCTATGATGTATGGAAAGGTGTTATGTCATCTCAGTTCCTGAGTTTGAGTGTACACACCAAAAACTCAGCACATATCATTTAATTTATTTTTTCACTGTCTGTATATTTAAATTTTGAGTTAGTCAAGTTTCTGATTTTTATTCTATATTTATATATAACTACTACTACTACTTAACATTTCTAGAGTGCTACTAGGGTTCCGCAGCGCTGTACAATTTAACAAAGAGAGACAGTCCCTGCTCAAAGAGCTTACAATCTAATAGACAAGTGAACGGTCGGTCCGATAGGGGCAGTCTGGATTCACTGAACGGTAAGGGTTAGGTGCCGAACGCAGCATTGAAGAGGTGGGTTTTAAGCAAAGACTTGAAGACGGGCAGGGAGGGGGCTTGGCGTAAGGGCTCAGGAAGGTTGATCCAAGCATAGGGTGAGGCGAGGCAGAATGAGCGGAGCCTGGAGTTGGCGGTGATGGAGAAGGGTACTGAGAGGAGGGATTTGTCCTGTGAATGGAGGTTACGGGCGGGAACGTAAGGGGAGATGAGGGTAGAAAGATAGTGAGGGGCAGCAGACTGAGTGCATTTGTAGGTAAGAAGGAGAAGCTTGAATTGAATGCGGTATCTGATCGGAAGCCAGTGAAGTGACCTGAGGAGAGGGGTGATATGAGTATATCGGTTCTGGCGGAATATGAGACGTGCAGCAGAGTTCTGAACAGATTGAAGGGGGGATAGATGGCTATAAATAAGAAACTGACTTTAGGAATACCCAGTGTGTATACTCATGCACCTAAATTTAGCCACGATTCCCGAGCATAGGTGCTATTCTATACACTGTGTCTACCTTTAAGTGCGGTTTATAGAACCGTTGCGTTTTCCAGTGCCAGTTTTTGTTTTGGCGTCATGTATAGACTTCACCTCTAAGCACAGACTTGGATGTGCAAGATTACAGAATTCGGGGGGGGGGGGGGGGGGGGTCATTGTTCCCAGTGTATCAATCCTTTGCCTGTCCTTCTCTTCCCTCTTTCAGTTGCCTGGGCTTGGGCCACCCTCACTCAGCACCCTCCTGCCCTGGTTCTGGAGGAAGGGGGCATCATCTTCCTTTCCTGCACCTTTAATGGAACATCTCAAGCCCCTACCAGTCTGCTTTTCCGCTGGTCCTGGAAGAACCACTCCTTCTTTCACATCTGGTCCAAGGATGACCCCCCACACAGTGACCTCCATGCCCTGGGGAATGAACGGATCTCCTCGGTGGTGGATCTGCAAGGGAAGTCCAGCCAGCTAGAGATTAGAGGTGCTCAGCTGAAGGATACTGGAGTCTACTGGTGCCAGGGGTCTGTGCTCAGCCCTCTTCCCATCATACAGCTGCAAGGGAGAGGGTCCAATGTCACGGTGAAAGGTAAGGAAGCTGTGGGCAAAGCAGAGGAGTGCTGGAGCTTTGGGTGTGACCTTGGGTAAGTCACTTTATTACCCAGCTCCATATAGCTTCATGCAGGAAAGGTGCCCTGGAGAGAGTCCCGCCTGTGCATCTGGGCGTTGAGACATGCGGCCATAGTGCAAGCAAGCGGGACGTGGTGTGTTAGTCCTAACCTTGGACATACACTTCCTGAGTGTGGAGCCTCCATGTGGGTGTCCGCATTCCAGTTCCTGACGCTGTTGTATTGATCATTGTAGACTGTGAGTAGAATTGTTTGTTGGTGGAGAGCTGAAAAAAATCCGACCGTTTGGCGGAAGACTTAGACTGAGGCAGGAAGTGGGGTTGTTGGGACTCGCCCAATAGGGGCAGCTACTGCACATGCTCAGAGGGATTTTTAAAAAAAACTCTCTCTGAGCTATTGTAGAGCATTTCCGTCCAATGGGAGCCATTGGATGACATCACCTCTATGTGACTGACGCATCCTGTTGGTCCTAGGACAACCTTACTTCCTCATGCCTCAATCCTAATCCCAATTGTGTCACTGACTTTGGTGTGTGGTGCTATTTTTTTCTAGAGGGCTACTTTGTTAGGGGCTGTTTTGTCAGGGCTATTATGTCAGGGTGCCGAAACAACTTTATTCTTATAATGCCCGACACGGCACCGTGTTTCGGCAAAGTGCCTGCCTCAGGGACCTTGCTATGAATGTATGTAGATTGTATCCTGTTTCACAGCGATGACCTACTTTTGCGTTCCTCTCTGTTACGCTGAGTGTCTTTTTCAAGACAGCAAGTGCTTAAAATTCTCAAGTCTACATACATTCATATCAAGGCCCCTGAGGCAGGCACTTTGCCGAAACACGGTGCCGTGTCGGGCATTATAAGAATAAAGTTGTTTCAACTGTAGTTCAGTCTTCCTGTTGTTTTTGGAAGTGCCCTGCTGGTCGCACTACTCATTTGTTTGGACATTTTTACGTAGTGGACCATAGTCTTCCTCTTCTGCGGTCTTCTCTTACTAGAAGAAAGTCTCGTTCCTCTATTTCACCAGGTACATAAAACCAGGGGCAGAAATGGTTAAAAAATGACTTGGAGTCTAAAGCAGGTGTCTTTTGGGAACATAACGCTCCAAGCATTCAAGAAAATTGTTATGTACCTTTTCTCCATTCAAAGGTCTATTGTGCAGGACACTAGATCTTGTAACCCGGTAGTGGCTGCCTGTGGGCTTGTTGTAAAGGACCACACTTCATGCTAATACTCTCCTTCAGCAAGTGGATATCACAGATACTCCAGAGATGGCAGTCCCCTCCGAGGGTCCAGGAGACAGCAGAACTCCTACAGTGAGGCCCACGTGAACTCCTGAAATAGCAGAGTTCACTCTCAAGCTCTCGACACAGAAGAAGCTTGCATAAACCTCTCAGGCAATGCTATCCCACGTGGTGTTATAACATCCTGTTTCTGTTTCTTCCTTGCCAGAGCGCAACAGAGTGATGGCCCCCAGCATCTGCCCTCCCAAGAATGAGACAGTCCTACTGGCTCCCTCTCTACTCCCATCCATTGTCATCTTTTCCAGTTTTTGGGTAATCGTTATTTCCATCTGCTTGGGCTACAACAGATAAAGAAAAGCAAGGGACCAGAGGCTTCAATCCCCAAGAGAGGCCTGGAAGAAAATGATATCCTCGCTACCAGTTAAGGCATTGCAAGAGGAAATGACATCATTGTTGCCTGCTGCCACGGATACAGGATGGGAGGATAGGCCTCAATCCCTACCTAGGCAGCCATATTGAGTAGAGCAGTACAGTGCTGAATGGACAGCAACATTGTGCAATTTCTGGGATTTCGCAAGTCCCTCCTGGCTGCAGCTATCTTGAGCAATCTTTCTGGAAAGCAGAGCATGAAAGCAGAAGAATGGACATCTGGACCCAGCTCTGCTGCTTCAGGTGACCTTCAGTCTGTCAGATCCTGTTCACCAGTGCTAAGTGCTAATAAACTCAGGTAACAGTACCTACAACTTCTGTGTGGAAGGAACTGTGTCCTCTTTCCAACAAGATGGAGAGTTATTTATTCTTTGCATCCCTGCCCTTACAACATATTTCCTCACTCAGATACTAACCCTGTTCTATGCCCAGTCACATATTGAATTTGTTACAGACATCATCCCTGCAGTGGCAGAGGGAGGGTGGGAGGAAGTGGCATCATTCTTGTCTTTTAAAGACAAAGGGTGGAAGTGACATCATTCATCCCCACTTTTTACAGAGGGTGGGGAGAGGAAGTGACATCATTACTGCCGCTTCTAAATAGAAGGTGAGGCATCATCAGTGCCTGTATTGTAGACATAAGAGTTAGAAAGAAAGTGACATCACTGTTGCCTGTTGCAGACAGGTGCAGAATTGTCATCATCACTGTATGTAAATATTGGGACTTGCCATTTTCCTGTACACTGAGTTAAAACTCTGTGATAGCCCCCGGGCCTGCAGTGTAAGGTATCTTGGGGTGTCTTTAGGTGGTGGTCTAACTTTGGTGAGGCATGAGCAGTGACTCCTCCTCAAAGTGCACTGCACTAACTACTAACATAGTAACATTAGTAACATAGTAGATGACGGCAGAGAAAGACCTGTATGGTCTATCCAGTCTGCCCAACAAGATAAACTCATATGTGCAACTTTATGTGTATACCTGACTTTGAGTTGTATCTGCCATTTTCAGGGCACAGACCATAGAAGTCTGCCCAGCACTAGCCCCGCCTCCCAACCACTAGCCCCGCCTCCCACCACCAGCTCTGCCACCCAATCTCCGCTAAGCTTCTGAGGATCCATTCCTTTATGTTTATCCCACGCATTTTTGAATTCCGTTACCATTTTCATCTCCACCACCTCCTGCGGGAGGGCATTCCAAGTATCCACCACTCTTTCTGTGAAAAAATACTAACCACTAGGAGTAGCCTAGTGGTTAGTGTAGTGGACTTTGATCCTGGGGAACTGGGCTTGATTCCCACTGCACCTCCTTGTGACTCTGGGCAAGTCACTTAACCCGCCATTACCCCCACATAATCAGGTAAACCACTTTGAATGTAGTTGCAAAAAACCACAGAAAGGCAATATATCAAGTCCCATTTCCCTTTCTCTTGTGCTGCTGCAGTGGCCACGTGTCCATGATTCATTACTACAGTTACCACATATTACATAGTGCTAGCAGTCTTAAAAAGCAGTAAAGAGCTACACATAAGAGGCAGTCCCTGCCCCATAGAGATTACAGTCTAGACAAGACAATGTTTCAGGAAATATATTTATTACAGTAACCATGGCTAAAATCAACAAGGCTGTTATTAGGAAAAGCCAGAACTGAAGTTTAAAATCAGCTTCAGTGTGGAAGCCTGACAGAGAAACGGAGAAGTGCAGCTCAGCAAGTTGGAATTGCAGTGGAGCTGGTTCTGGAAGAGAAGGGCACAGATAAAAGCTCAATGGAACACGTTATCTCAGTAGAAGGTACAAATTATTCAGTCCTTGAGAGTTTTTTTTAAACCTTATCTCTTTTATAGAAACAGCCTCTGATTATGGAAACACCAACTCCTCCAGCCTGTCCCAGATACCCAGAATTACTCATTTCCGACAGCTGCAATGGGGTTGTGTGCTCTCATTCTTGTCTAATTGTGGTTTTAAAATCTGTCTTGAAGTGCATTGACATACAGTACTGAAAGGCCTTGTCTCAGTAGGGAGACTCACCACCCTACCCCTCACCCACCCACCCCACTTCCTGCTTTTCTTAGATAGTGAGACAGGGACCTGATTTTTGAAGCTATACCCAGCTCATAAGGGGTCTATAAACCCACCTTTTGAGAATCCACCACTGGAGATACCGTGCAGAAGTACTTTATTGTTGCTGATATACAGGGTGACCTCACAAGGTCCGTGTTTCAGCGCCACAAAGATAAAAACATGTAAATGTAAAAATTACATAAAAAGTTATACATATATTAAAAAACAAAACAAATAAAATCAATGCAAACCTTAATACAGGAAACTGTAATACAAGACATGTCAATGTTTTTATCTCGATGTTCTAGAACTTTTGCTTGACCCCTGATGTTGGCTCATAAGTGTCAACATTTCAAAATGATGCCAGGTGCTAAACACCATGCAAACTGCCCCTCCCTGGACACAGCGAAGGAGCTGTCTTAATACTGGAGGTGCTCAGCATCCACTGCACTCACAGAGCTGGCTCCTATGCCCTGCTGTTCTACAGGGAAACTGGGATGATGCTGATAAGAGAGGGGAGGGTAGGCAGGATATGAAGGTTGCTGATGCAGGGGCACAGCCAGACAGCAGATTTTGGGTGGGCCTAGTCAAGAAGTGGGTGGGCACCAAGTGTTCTCCTCCTCCCCCCCCCCCCCCCCCCCCCCCCAATGCGATGAGGCCAGTATCAGAGCTTAGGAAGCTTAGACTGCTGAAGTGGAGAACAGTGTTTTCAGCACCATCAGGGGGAGGTCTTCAGCTGGCGGAGCTTGGGATCCCCACTAGCTAGCACTAAGTATGTGCTGCTGTTGGGTGGGCCTGAGCCCTAAGTGGATGGGCCCCGGCCCACCCAGGCCCACCTGTGGCTAAGCCACTGTGCTGATGTGGCCCCCCAGAAAGGGGAATTGTGCAGACAAGTTAGAAGTCTACGTGGAGGCGAATGGGGAGCCAATAGAATTCTATGAGAAGAGGGGTTACTGTTCTGTCCTCCGACAGCTTTGCACTAGTTTATAACGTGGTCCTAAAATGTGTTTAGTGCTTTTACTGTTAATCTCATTTCTAAGGACCTTCCCTGTTGTAGTTTCCTCGGCAAAGATATGTGAACAAGGCATTGTGGGTAATGTAGTTCACAGGCAATGCAACCACACTTGTCTGTCTGAATAAGAACTATTCCCATTGGTTTGTGTCTCTGCCTAGACCTCCTCTTTTTTCCAGCCAAGCTTGGCTTCTTTGTCTAACTGCTGTCATTTCCTGATCATTCTTACTAACTCTGTCCTGAGAGGTCAGCTAGGCATGACCTTTCCCTCCAATCGAGGGCCGTCCTCTTGGACCACCCTTGCCAGCCTACGGCAGGCTCTGTCCCAATTGGTCTTGACCTCCTCCTCCCTGGGCTTGTGAGCCTTCTTAACCCCCCTGTCTCTCTGGCCATGTGGCAGTCTCCATCTTGCTTCTGACCAGCTCTTGTCCTGCTTCCAACTCCCTGGAACGGTCTTTTTACTCTCCAGTCACCCAGCGCTGAACTATTTCTACCTGTTCAACTGTTTCTCACCTCTGCAATAGAACTGCCTCCTTCAGACCTCTATCTCCAACCACTGATGCAGCCCTCAGCATTACAGAGTCTCTGTGACCTGGGGCCACACTTCTGAACATCTGACTGTGAGTAAATTACCTGTGTTTATGCAATAAAGAAACATCAGAAAATAATATAGATTTCAGCTGTGTTCTGGTGTGCCAAGGTTATACTCCAAGATATTGAGGCCTCAAGTTAACAAGCCTCAAGAGTCTTGATAGTTACACAGTACTAACTGCATGGGAGGAAGACTAGTGGACTACTTTCTGCAGAGGAAGGATACCAGCTGTGGCTGTTTCAGTAGAAAGTGTTTTTCTTTTGATTACCTCTTAGGATGTGTCTAGAAATAAAAGTATTTGCATCAAGTGTGCCAGCTGTCTGGGTGAGAGTGTTGGCTTCTAACACTTTCTCCTAACTTCATAGCAGGAGGCAGGGGCATAGCCAGGCCTCACGGTGGGAGGGAGCTGGAGCCCGAGGTGGGGGAGGCACATTTTGGCCTGCTGCCCTGCTGCTCCCCACCCACTGCCGCAGCAAATCCCTTGGCTGGCAGGGGTCCCCAACCCCCCCCCCCCCAGCTGAAGCCTTGTCCAGCGCCTGTCTCCGGTGCCTCTGTGTTGCCTGTCCTGTTCTCTCTTCCCCTCACGTCCTGCACGCTGGACCAGTGCTGGAAAAGGCTTCAGCTGCTGGGAGTTGGGGACCCCAGTAATGAAATATTAACACCTAAATCTGTCATGTTGACAGGCTGTTAATCGATTTATATAATTAATTGAATTTCTTATATACAGCCATCAAAGCTCTGTACAATCAGGTATTTTTTGCTGTCCCTGGAGGACTCACAATCTGACTTTGTGCCTGAAACAAGGGAGGGTTAAATCACTTGCCCAATTTCACAAGTTGCTGAAGTGGACTCTGAATCTAGTTTCCCTGGTTTCTTTACTCCGCTGACTCTAATCATTAGGCTACTCCTCCAACTGGATCATTCACCTCCATGACCTGACACCTGGCGAAGACCAGGGGGGATCAAAGGTGCAGCTGGTTTGCCGCCTATGTGCCAGCGGAAGCAGAACCCCGCCATCAGGCAGATCCCAAGTTTGAACACCGAGGTCACTGCGGCAAGTATAATCACGTCCGTCCTGTGGAGCTGCCACGTGTCTTTGGCTTCTCTTTCCATGGTCACGTTGGGAGCCATTGTCGTGGCCATGCCCGCTGCTGTTGATGGGAAAAAGGCAAGAACGAGGAAATTAGAGACAGTGAGAGTGTCCAGGGACTTACTCTGGTTTTATTTATTTATTTATTTGGATTTATTTACCGCCTTTTTGAAAGAATTCACTCAAGAATAGCAAGCATAGATCAAACATGAGCAGGAGGCAATTAGAGCAGTAAAAATATTCGAACAACAATACAAAGTATGGCATGGTATACTACTTGCAATGACAACACAATACGTAATAGAACATTATAATTGGTAGTGAAGGGTAAGGCAAAGTTGTAACATATAGATGAGTAAGAAAGTAGGAAGAATTAGAAAGTAAGGTGATTGATTTGAAGAAAGTTGCACGTGAGGTCAGAGAGATGGTTAAATATCATCTCAGCTAGGGTAGGAGTGGATAAACATGTCCCGCTGCAGTATGTGCAGCCCGAGTCAATCCTTGTGTGTGTGTGTGAGTGAGACTAACAAGTTAGTTACTTCTTCTGTTAAAGGCTTGGTTGAAGAGCCAAGCTTTCACCTGCTTCCTGAAGTAAAGATAGTCTTGTGTTAAGTGGAACCTTTCAGGCAATGCATTCCAGAGTGTGGGGGCTACTCCGGAGAAGGTTCGCTTGCGGGTATCACATCGTGTAATTTGTTTTGGAGAGGGTGTAGTTAGTGAAAGTCCTAGGGAGGACCATAGTGTCCTTGGCGGTGTGTGGAGGATCATCCTATTCTTCAGATGCTCGGGGCCATTTCCCCGAGTATCAAGAGCGGAGGCGTGTGTTTATGCTTAGAAAAGGAACAGTATTCAGTTTAGAGGCTACAGCTTTGTCCAGTTCAGTGGCACAGTGACCAGAGGCGTAGCCAGACCTTAAATTTTGGATGGGCCACTGGACAAACTGGGTGGGTTACATGTACTGTAGTCTCCACAACCCCCCACCCCACCCCGGGTGCCAAGTCACAACTTTACAGTAAATGTCTGTGCTCCCTTTTCTTCTTACGTCAACGGGCAACACTGTCCATGCGCTGCTACTGCTGCCGCTGCTCCGCCCCTGTACCACAGATAGGGAGATCCAGTGCAGATGCAGGACAGCTGTTGCCTAAGCTAAGGTCTGATGAGTAGCCAAACTTTGGGAGGAGAGTCTTAGGTGGGTCGGGGAGGGGGGGGGGGGGGGGGGGGGGTTACATGTGAAAGGCTCAAAACTTTTCTCCAGCTCTTCCCTCACTCATTAACCTGCTTGAGAATTATCTCCCAGGAGTAGACATTAATAATAATTAAAATAAGAATAATAAGATTAATGGGGTAGTTTGCCAGCATACTTTTTTTGAGGGGGGGAGGGTATGTGTGCAAAATGCAAATAAGTCATACTGTAGTGAGGGAGGGGGACCAATTCAGCAGCGGCATCCGTGAATTGGTGGGGAGCCAGCTGCTGCCCATGCCTTTCCCGTACTACACCGATGGCCAGTGCCGTAGCGAGGGTGGCTGACACCCTGGGCGGGTTGCCGCTGCGCACCCCCCCCCCCCCCGGTGCAGCACGGCACCCCTCTTGGTACGCACCCTCCCCCCCAGAGCACATTCTTACTTCAATTAGGAAGCGAGGGGCGGGCGAGAGGGCCGATCCGCCCCCGAGTGCACGTCGCTGGGAGCTGCGTCGGCTCCGCTGGTTCCTTGCTGTCTCTGCCCCGGAACAGGAAGTAACCTGTTCCGGGGCAGAGGGAGCATGGAACCAGCGGAGCCGACACCCCCTCAGCGGGTGCACCCGGGGCGTACCGCCCCACCGCCCCCCTTCCAACGCCACTGCCGATGGCAGTGCTTCCCAAACCTAGATCTGGAGGCACCCCAGCCAATCAGATTTTCAGGATATCCACAATGAATACTTATGAGAGAGATCTGCAAATCTACCTCCTGAATATTCATTGTGGATATCCTGAAAACCTGACTGGCTGGGGTGCCTCCAGGACCAGGTTTGGGAACCACTGGACTAAGGGTAAGATGAAATTTCTCTACAACCTTACCTGACACTCTGAGCTTCACCCCTTTGTCCGTTTGCAATTGTTCAGTTCTTCCATCGTTTCCTGTCAAATGCACTCGGCAGAAATACGAGTTACTGTCCCTTATCTTCAGGTCTCTTATTCTGATAGAGGCTATTTTTTCACTCTGTGGGTCCCCGACCAGGGAGATCCGTCCCCTGAAATCCTGACGGGTGAATCCCTCGCTGTGATTGTAGATAAAATTTCCACGGGAGCTGTTAATTCTCCAGTATACTTTCGCGTCCTCGAGGGGCTCAATCTCCTGGGAACAGTTGAAGTCGCAGCGAAGGACGATGGACTTTCCCACTCCAGCTGAGAGTAACCTGGACTGAAACACCTGGCACCTGGGATCCCGTGCAGAGACTGAAGACAAAGAGAGTCAGGTATAAATATATATATATATATTTTTTTGGGGGGGGTTAATCTTTCTTTTTTAATTATGGTTTTCTAAAGATGGTTTAAATTAGTGTTTGTTTTATTGCTGTTTTCTGTGTCTATCACATTTACTGGTTTCTGAGGGTTTGGGGGAGGGTGGAACTGGGACCTGGAGGGGACGATCACTGGGACTGGGAGGAGGGGATAGGAGAATGCTGAGGCTTTGGGGACATGTAAAAGTTGGGGCTGTGACTACTCAGTTGCTATTTTGCTTATCTCAAAATTAACTATACATTACTTCCTACTGGGATTGACCATTCCCTTGCCACTAGAAGTCTGTATCATGGCTGCATCGATGTCCTCATTAATAGGGTTACCACATGTCCTCTTTTAAGAGGACATAGTAACATAGTAGTAACAAAGTAGATGACGGCAGAAAAAGACCTGCACGGTCCATCTAGTCTGCCCAACAATTTAAACTCATATGTCTATACGTGACCTTGATTTGTTTCTGCTATTTTCAGGGCACAGACCGTAGAAGCCTGCCCAGAACAAGGCCCACCCCCCAACCACCAGCCCCGTCTCCCCCCACCGGCTCTGCCACCCAATCTGGGCTAAGCTTCTGAGGATCAGCGTTGCCAGATGGGCGGTTTTCCCGCCCAATTGGGCGGTTTTCCGCAACCCGCCGCAGGAAACTTTTGCCTGCGGCGGGTTGCGTTTTTTTGGGCTGGTTTTGGTATTTTTGTGCGGGTTTTGGGGCGGTTTTTTGGTCGGTGGGGGGTGGGGCTAATGGCGACAGAGGCGGGGTTTGTGACATTTTGGGCGGGGTTTGCCGACGTTTTGGGTGGGGCGATGACGGTGGGGGCAGGGCTGATGACGGAGGGGGCGGGGTGATGACTGAAGGGGTGGGGCTGATGACGGCGGGGGCGGGGGTGATGACGGAAGGGGCGGGGTTGATGACGGCGGGGGTGGGGTGATGACGGAAGGGGCGGGGGTGATGACGTCGGGGGTGGGGTGTGTGCGGTTTTTGGGCTGTTTTGTGTGGGAATTATTTTTTTTATATGGCAACCCTGCTGAGGATCCATTCTTTGAAGCTTAGCCAAGATTGGAAAGTACAGAATACACACAATCAGCTTGATCGTTCAGGGCCAGTGCATCAAAATCTAGGGGGAAAGGAAAAATACGATGTGGAAAGATTATGAGGATTAATATGGGAAAGATCTCTATTCAACTGTGGGAGGTGTTGGCAGAGAAGGAATTAAAAATGAAAAAAATCACCAAGGAATGGTCAGACCATGGCATGGAAGAAAAGGAAGCCAGCAAAATAGGAGGCACCTTCAGGGGAAAGCCTTCTTGAGATACTAGTAAGAAAGGCCCGTTTCTGAGGCCAATGAAATGGGCGCTAGCAAGGCGCTTTCGTTCCCATCCCCCTCCCCATGATGCTGGACTTACCCTCCGTGCTTCAGGGTGGTGGTGGGCGCCCCGCCCCGGCCAGCGACCCGCCCCGTGACATAGAGAGTGGCTGGCTGGCTCCCTCACTGCTTGTGATGTACAGCCTGCCTGGCTCACTCCCTGCAATCGTCGTCGTGTAGTAGATCGATGTATGCCCCGCCCTCGCGTCAAACGTGATGACGTTGAGGGCGGAGCGATGCGATTGGTCAAGTGTCATAGCTCCGCCCTCAACGTCATCACGTTTGATGCGAGGGCGGGGCAAATAGTAATGGGGCAAAATTCCGATCTCTGGCACCTCACAAACCGGAAGTTGGAGCTTCATTAGAACGTTGAGGTAGGCAATTATGTGCGGAAGGGGCGTGGCTGTGGGTGGGTCTATCAGTGAGAGTGGTGCATGAGTGACAGTGAGTGGTGAGTGGTGACAGCCTAAGTGCAGGGCTCCAGGGTTTCCCTGCCACAGAGTGAGCTTCAGAATGTTTGAGGTGAGAATTATTAATATAGAGTATAGATGTCTTCCAGGGTTTTTTTAATTTTTAGGAAAATGTCCTCTTCTTTTTTTTTTTAATGTGCCTATAAACAACACACTTCCCCACATAACGAAAGAAACCATTTCTGGCCTATTAGTCTGTCCACAAGGGGGTGCTAAAGAGAAAGGCATTGCTGATCTCCTCTCTGTTTCCTTGCTGGTTGAATCTGTCAAAGGAATTTTATTCATGCAGGCACAACTTTAAGCTCATGTAAAGGCTTTCATATGTATATCAGAAGCCAGCTAAAGTTGTTGAGGGATTTCTACTGTTTTATTTATATATTTATTTGTTACATTTGTACCCCACATTTTCCCACCTATTTGCAGGCTCAATGTGACTTACATAGTACCGTAAAGGTGTTCGCCAAGTCGGTTGATGACAAATACAAGGTCGAATGAGGTAGGTGTGCGTCAGGCACTGTGACGCTTGGGTTCAGACTCAAATCTGGAAATGTTTGAAAAGTTGATTATCCGCTGCTGTACTGTAAGCCAGTCACTGTTTGATATGTGTCCGCTAACCGTATAAAAGCCACATTTGCTCTGATTAAATATTTATTTAGCAAAGGTAGCAACCATTTTTATTTTCGGGGTCCTCTTTTTTGCCTCTGTGAATATGGCAACCCTACTCATTAATGGATAGCCAACTGAGTCATTGGGTGGGGAGATCCACCCCATGCGATGATTTCCCTCCTCACCCGCCACCTGCAACTTTGGAATGGAACACTGGTGTGTAAATGTGTAGCCACAGTCCCCCTTCCTGCCTACTTTATATGTGGGAAGGGAGGAGGAGGCAGTCATATTGCTGTGGGAGAGGGGGGATGAATTAAAGCATTACCGTCCATAACATTTTGGGGATCACCCCCCCTCCCCACTATGCCTATGTTCCTCACACACACCCCCAGTCTGAGCACTACAGTCTCTTGCTGTTCCAGCTGATTGAGGTAAACTGTGCAGCTCACTTAGACCTAGTGTTCAGTTCACACCTTGGAGGAAAGGAGAAACAGGGGTGATATGATACAGACGTTCAAATATTTGAAAGGTATTAACCCGCAAATGAACCTTTTCCGGAGACGGGAAGGCGGTAGAACTAGAGGACATGAATTGAGGTTGAAAGGGGGCAGACTCAGGACTAATGTCAGGAAGTATTTTTTTCACGGAGAGGGTGGTGGATATGTGGAATGCCCTCCCGCGGGAGGTGGTGGAATGGAATTCAAACATGCCTGGGATAAACACAAAGGAATCCTGTTTTGAAGGAATGGAATCTTAGTGGAGATTGGATGGCAACGCTGGTAATTGGAAACAAAACGGGAGCTGGGCAGACTTCTACGGTCTGCGCCCTGATCATGACTGAATAGATAGGGATGGGCTGGAGTGTAAATTTTAAGGGGCTTTGATGTTAGCTTCAGAACTTCGTAGAAGTCTGCCCAGCACTGTTCTTGTACTGTCTGTGCCCTGAGAATGGCAAGGACAAATCAAACTCGGGTATAAAGTATCACATACCATGTAAAATGAGTTTATCTTGTTGGGCAGACTGGATGGACCGTTCAGGTCTTTATCTGCCATCATTTACTATGTTACTCTTTGGGGTTCTACATGGAATGTTGCTACTAGTTGGGATTCTGGAATCTTGTAACTCTTTAGGATTCCAGAATCTTCAGAACCTTTAGTACAAGAACAGTACTGGACAGACTTCTACGGTCTGTGCCCTGAGAATGGCAAGGACAAATCAACCTCAGGTATAAAGTATCACATACCATGTAGAATGAGTTTATCTTGTTGGGCAGACTGGATTGACCGTACAGGTCTTTATCTGCCGTCATTTACTATGTTACTCTTTGGGGTTCTACATGGAATGCTGCTGCTAATTGGGATTCCGGAATCTTGTAACTCTTTAGGATTCCAGAATCTTCAGAACTTTTAGTACAAGAACAGTGCTGGGCAGACTTCTACGGTCTGTGCCCTGAGAAAGGCAAGGACAAATCAAACTCAGGTATAAAGTATCACATACCATGTAGAATGAGTTTATCTTGTTGGGCAGACTGGATGGACCGTTCAGGTCTTTATCTGCCATCATTTACTATGTTACTCTTTGGGGTTCTACATGGAATGTTGCTACTAGTTGGGATTCTGGAATCTTGTAACTCTTTAGGATTCCAGAATCTTCAGAACCTTTAGTACAAGAACAGTACTGGACAGACTTCTACGGTCTGTGCCCTGAGAATGGCAAGGACAAATCAACCTCAGGTATAAAGTATCACATACCATGTAGAATGAGTTTATCTTGTTGGGCAGACTGGATTGACCGTACAGGTCTTTATCTGCCGTCATTTACTATGTTACTCTTTGGGGTTCTACATGGAATGCTGCTGCTAATTGGGATTCCGGAATCTTGTAACTCTTTAGGATTCCAGAATCTTCAGAACTTTTAGTACAAGAACAGTGCTGGGCAGACTTCTACGGTCTGTGCCCTGAGAAAGGCAAGGACAAATCAAACTCAGGTATAAAGTATCACATACCATGTAGAATGAGTTTATCTTGTTGGGCAGACTGGATGGACCATAAGGTCTTTATCTGCCGTCATTTACTATGTTACTACCTGCAAAGTGCATGGCAGCCCAATTTCTCAGGAGTGCTGGCAGTGCCAGGGATAGGTCACTAATCTTGGCTGAGGGAGGTTTCTGGGCATGTTGGAAGAGTGAAAGGAGCAGGACAGAAAGACCCAATCAGATGTGTGCTCCTTCCACCTTTATGGTGCAGCAAGATAAAAGGAACGGAGTCTGGAGTTAGCGGTGGAGGAGAAGGGTGTAGATAAGAGAACCATTATTTATGCTAATAAGTTGCTATCTGTCACTGTTGTGATCAGTACTGCGATAATATTTTGCTGCTATGAAATGTTGCCATACCAAGGTACATCTATTTTTATATTATGAATAAATTGCAATCAATGAATTGCAATATTTCCCCAGAATTTGTCATCTTCTCTTATATTGCCAGCAAAACTTTCATAAGAAATTTATCTTTGTTTTGGGACCACATAAAGACAAATTCATACCCCAAACAGATGAGAAAAGCCACAATCTCTAACCAGAAAATCATTATCTAATTAGCATATCAGCTTATTACCCTACACAGAGACTGCATGGTTTGTCCATCCCTCCAGAATAAAGGACCAGAAACTAGAAATACTGAACTGGAAACTCCAGTAAACCAGATATTACTGTCCTGGTATCAGAGACATCTGGAAGGGGAGGAGAGAAAAATGCAGAGACACATCAGGGAAAAACACACCAGGAAGGAAGAGGAAAGACAGGAGCAGAAACAGTAGTGGGGGGGGGGGGGGGGGGGGGAGAAAAACATAGACATGCAGGTAAACTTGACCCACGCTCAACCCCAGGTACAGAAAGGGTGGGGGATCCTGTGGTTACCTTCTAAGCTTGAGATTAACACCAGCAGGGAGAGCTCACCCAGCGACTTCAGCACGTTCCAGCTCATTCTCTTCTCCATTCTGAGCATCCTCTGTATTATCCCTGGATTTTTTTTCCTGCTGTTCGTTCCTGGAGTGATATCTTACTCTTGCTTCTCTAGAAATTAAATTGACACTAACCAGTAACATTACCACTGAAAGAGAGAAGTAGACCTGGTGATTCCAGATATCTTGTTTAGTAAAAACTGATCTGGTGATAAGGAACTGGAAGAGGAAGGTTGGCCCACACAACACCATCACTTCCTCTTGTACACAGTTTGATTTCTTTTCTCATACTAGATGAGGTCATGAATGCCTGCTAGAGGACAACTGAAGTAGAAATTTCTGAGTTTTTCAGTCTCTTTGCGGTGTGGAGAATTTGAGTCTTCAAGACATTCCTTACTGTGCATTAGGGTTCAGGCAGCTCATTCCTTCTTCAGTTGTAGCTTAAGCTGAGTTACGTTCAGGGTATAGTAAGTATCTCTTTGAACCCAGAGGACCTGCAATCTAACGGGTCAATATTTAGACCGCAGCAGTCTGTATGTTTTTAATCATGGGAAAATCAGAACTGCAAATCCATGCGTGACGCGAAAGCAAAACCGGAACAGAATCAGCATGTTTAGAATTACGACCTCAACTCAAGTCAACAACCAACACCCAAATGGCATTAACCTAATTCATTTATAAATGCTCATGTACTTTGGGTAAACTGACTGTCTATCTAACAGCTACTCAGGAATGGGCTAAAAACCCAACAAACTCTGCCTGAACCCAAGTGGGTTCCAAACAGTGGACAGAAATCTGACTTCAAAAGACCAGTTAGAAAGTAAGAACTTCCCCTACTATGACATAAAGAATCTCGGGATTCTGCTAAGCTCATCACTTACTTTGATCCCACAAATTCAAACAACCTTTAAAAACTGTGAGCTCAATATTCAAAACGGTTTACCCTGGCAGAAGAAGCTTCTGTCCAGTTAAATCCCACTGAGCTGGCCACCCGCCAATGTTCAGCAGCACTTAATTGAATATTGCCTGTGATCACAGTGGTACTGTCTGTCTAAGGGGAGATTCTACATGTGGTGCCTTAAAAAATCAGCACTGAAATAAGCGCCAACTAAGCATATTCTTTAATTGGCACCTAGGTTTAGGCGCAGTCTATAGAATATGTTTAGTTGATAAATCAGCGCCTTCAACAACCTTCAAAAATTGTCTCTATCAGCTACATCAGCTATGAAATCTCTCGCCATATGTTGACAGGACAAGTCTGACCACAGTGGTCCATGCCATGATAACATCATGACTAGCCTACTGGAATGCCCTGTACACTGGCCAAACCAAAAAGAGATTGTATCAGCTCCAACTAATTCAGAATGCTGCAGCGCGACTGACAGAAGGCTGCAAGTGGGGTGACCCCATCACACCCTTCCTGCAAAAACTACACTGGCTACCAGAGCCTTACAGGGCTAAATTTAACACTTTGTGTTTGATTTTCAAGGCCCTCAGACAAAATGGGCTAGAGTACTTAAAGAATAAGTTAGCCCTTTACACATCTTTAAGACTAAGGTCCTCTCAAAGATCATCAATATCTGTACCCTCATCAAAAGAAATCATACGATGTGATACCCACCAACAAGCCTTCTCAGGAGTAGCCCCCACGTTCTGGAATTTACTCCCAGAGGGCTGCGTACAACTCGAGACTACCTCTACTTCAGGAAGCAGGTGAAAGCTTGACTCTTCACCCAAGCCTTTAATACATAGGGTGACTGACTATACACCCATTCTGCACCTGGACTAGCTTGCTACACACACTGGAACTTAGATCAGTTCCTTATCTCTTGCTTAACTATACAAAGAACTTGCCTTGAGTTTAGCTAACCACCAAATGATCCCAACCGACTCTGTACCACTCATCGTGTTCCCATCACATATCTGCTCTTGGTCCCTCAGCTACATGGTAAGCTATATTGTAGAAAGTCTTTAGCATCAGATCTATGTTAGTTGAACGTTCTAATGCCTCTTATTAGGTGTATCATTAATATTACGCTAGCATTGTGTTATATCTCTGGTATTTGAATTCCAGTGCTGTCTAATGTGTATATTTTTGATACTGTTTCACGGTAGTTCTATTATTAGGTTTCAATTTATTGTTTTCAGGTTTACCTCATTTATTGCATTTATATTTACTTTTGGTTATTTCACTATTGTTATGCTGTTAACAAAATGGTAAGGTTGATGTTAAACTGTACCTGCTGTACATTGTCTTGGGTGAATCTCTTCATAAAGGCGGTTAATAAATCCCAATAAATAAATCTCAATAAATAAAACCATATTGCTAACAAGCATTAGATCTAAATCTTCTTTCACCTTTATTTATTTATTTATTTATTTGTAGCATTTATACCCCGCTCTTTCCCGCTCGATAGCAGGTTCAGTGCGGCTTACAGAGTATGATACAAAGTATCACGGATACAATACAAAGTATGTTACAAAGTATCACAGAGACAGTGCAAAGTGTGTTACAATGTATCACAGAGGTAACACAGCTATATAGAGTACCGTGCTTAGTTCTGGAGGCTGGACCCTGAGAGAATGCAAGCGATTCAGAAAACGGCCAATGTCTGCAACACAGACCCTATATGGAGATACTTAAACTCTACAGTGAGGTTGCTGGAGGAAAGGAGAGGTGGGGGTGCTTTATGACAGAAACATTCAGATATCTGAGAAGCTTCGGAAAAGTGCAGGAAGACAACATTTTCCATAGCAAAAGGAAATTCAAGGAAAGGGGTCTTGATCTGAGATGGAGAGAGGATGACTCCAAGGACATTCTTAGTTACTCAGAGGAGGGTTTATGCCCACATGGACCCTTGAAACACGCCCATGACATGGCACCGTGCAACCACGCCTCAGCTGTGAGGGGGAGGGCGAGCTGCGATAGGTGGGGAGCCATGGTGACCGGAAGGGAGTTTTTGCACCACGAGGGGCTCCCTGCAGGGAAGGAGGGGCTGGAACCATGGGCTTAAAGCCCACAGAATTACTGCACGCTCCCTCTTTCTTCCCTGAGGACACGAACAGGAGCAGCCTGCCCTCCCACCCACCCCTTGCTCTATTTATTGTTTACATTATATTACACATGTGGCAGCTTGGAGGGCGGGAATACCCGAGCCTGAGTGATTGGAAGAGCGCTAATTCATCAAGTTAGACTTTGGTGCAGATGGGTTCACTGCAACTACTACTACTACTACTACTTGACATTTCTAAAGCGCTACTAGGGTTACGCAGCGCTGTACAATTTAACATAGAAGGACAGTCCCTGCTCAAAGGAGCTTACAATCTAAAGGACAAATGTACAGTCAGTCAAATAGGGGCAGTCTAGATTTCCTGAAAGGTCTAAAGGTTAGGTGCCGAAAGCAACATTGAAGAGGTGGGCTTTGAGCAAGGATTTGAAGATGGGTAGGGAGGGGGCTTGGCGTAAGAGCTCAGGAAGTTTATTCCAAGCATAGGGTGAGGCGAGACAGAATGAGCAGAGCCTGGAATTGGCAGTGGTGGAGAAGGGTACTGAGAGGAGGGATTCTGCTGCCTTTTTGGAGATGCTTCTTTCATTCTGCTTTCTCAGAAAAATGAAATGCTTTTCTGCCTTATTTATTAGGAACTTACCTCTTTTTTTTTTTTTTTTTTAAGTAATACAACACAATACTCATTACAACATCTTGTAAGCAGATAAGACAGATAAGAACAGAATCTCTTTCTATGGTCCTCCGGGGTCCTAAGGTCCTCCCAAGGAATATCCAAACCAGACCCTTCCAAAGGACATCACTCGATTTGACACCCACCAATGAGCCTTCTCTGGAGCAGCCTCCACGCTCTGGAATGTACTCTAAGAAGTGAAGCCTATCTCTACTTCAGGAAGCAGGTGAAAATCTGACTCTTCTTCCAAACTGTTGGTGGAAGAAGCAACTAACTAGATAGTCATGCATGCACAAAGACTAACACCAGTTGCAAATGTTTATCCTTCCCTAGCTGGAATCGTTTTCATGTACCTTTTATGAGTTCATGTGCAATTTTCCTTGTGTTAGTCACTCGTATTTTCTATCTGACTCCTGTTGTTCTGTCTTATCTGCTTACACTGCAACCGGGTTGGATGCACCTTGCTGGGCGGCGGGAGCGTCTTGTGTACTGCATATAGCACCTTTGTCAGTCTTTGTTATGGCGGTGGCCTGGGCGCTTTCATTGTAGCTTTTTAAGAGCTTACAGTGTGGCTCGGGTATCCTGTTCTTGATTGTCTGTATTATATACAGTTATGTCTTCTAATAAAGCCGTGACCAAGCTGTTCCCACTTAATGCAAAGTGATTGTGTTACTTATTAATTCGTGTTCAGAGTATTAAGGGTCTGGGACAGGGTATCACAGTTGCCTATGTTCTGGGACCACATAGACCCTTGAAACAGTATAATTCTTCCTACGATCTCTCTTTCCTCTCAAGACAAAGGGGTGTATATGAAGCCCCCCACCCCAAAGATGAGGCTATGCTGTTTTAGATGGTGAGAGACAGTGTCCTTATGTCTTGTTTCTAGTCCTTGTCAAAGAGTAGCAGAGATGTGCCTCCCCTCCCCTCCAAGGCACCTGCCCTCCTCAGAACAAATCAGCCCTAGGGCTCCCTCCCTATTCCTCCATTGTCATCACTGTCTGTTCTTGGATAATATAGTAACATAATAGATGACGGCAGAAAAAGACCTGCAAGGTCCATCCAGTCTGCCCAACAAGATAAACTCATATGTGTATACCTTACCTTGATTTGTACCTGTCCTCTTCAGGGCACAGACCATATAAGTCTGCCCAGCACTATCCCCGCCTCCCAACCACCAGCCCCGCCTCCCACCACCAGCTCTGGCACAGACCGTATAAGTCTGCCCATTCTGCTTTTTATCTGTTTTCTCTCCCCCCAACCCACTTCTGCTTTTCTTAGCTAGAATTTTACCACATAAAGAAACCTGACATGGGTAGCTGTAGCCAGTTGTCAAGTGATCTATTATAAACCCAACCTTTTAAGGTTACTTTTAACTTTATTCCTGGTTCTGCTGGAGAATCAACACTGAACATAGCTAACTTGTTTTAAGACTGGAAAACATTTTATAAATGTGCTAAATAAAATTCTATTTCATTGTGTATTTTGTTCTTGCTTGTAACTCCTTACTTCTTCAGCTGGAAGAATATTTAAGCAGTCTCTGAAATGCTGCTATTTCCTCATTGCTCATTTCTTTCTAGAGATTTTAGAAGACAGAGAAACCTTTTGCTCAATGTGGCCCAAATAAACGCAGGCCTAAAATCCCACCATTTGGAGGCAGCTTTTGCATCCTGAAGCTGATCCTCTCAGGTCAAGGTCTTAGTTTTTGGTGATCAAATTCTGGACATTTCTTGTCTGTGTGTCTCGAGAAGACTGTAAACTCCAGAGATCAGGACCCTGTCTTTTCCATAAGTCTGTGTTTCTCTTGCAGCTCAACTTCACTGGTTAAATCCAGGTGCACATGAGGGGTAACAGTGAATAGAGATCATGAGGAGGGGTGCAGGGAGGAGAGCTTGTGAGGAACAACAGAGTGAGGGCACTGGTAGGTGAACAGGTGAAGCTTAACTGGATATGGAGGGAAATAAATGTGCCAATGCAGCAGGGCACAGCAAGTCCTAAAAACACCGGAGAAAGAAATGGACTACTTTCTGCAGAGGAAGGATACCTAGAGTGTGAAACCAACATTTTCAGTCTGTATCATTGGCTATATTGTTTTATTGATTTGTTTTTATTTTTGTTACATTTGTATCCCACATTTTCCCCGCATATTAGTAGGCTCAGCGTGGCTTACAAAGTTCCGGAGAGGTGAGTACAGACTCCGGTGGACAAATACAGAGTAGAAATACAATGAATTAGAATTGGTGTGGATTGTCCCATGCAGTTTACAAGAATGGGGGTCATATGGAAAGTCATTGAGCGTTGTCCGTTTCTTAGTTTAATTGTTGTGTTTCATTATTTGATGTTTAGGTCGGTTCTACAGGGTACGCCTTTCTGAAGAGGTGAGTCTTTCGGTTTTTTCGGAAGTTTAGATGAGTGTTCGTGGCTTTAAGGTCTTTTGGTAGCGCATTTCAGAGCTGGGTGCATATGTAGGAGAAACTGGGCACCTATGTTGATTTATATTTCAGTCCCTTGCATCTTGGGAAGTGACTTATGCAAATTTTCATTTTTGAAATACATTTTTCATTCCTGGAGCAATATTTTTATTAGTTCACACTCTCAGTAGCGTTCACCCTAGTCCCAAAGACCGGGCACTCTTTCCAAAGTCTTTGTGACTACGGCACACTACTGCAAACGAGAGCTGACTATGAAGACCACAGGGAAAAGCTGACATGTTCACTTTTTTCCCTCTCATTTTGGGCCAACTATACCACAAAATGACATGGGAAATCTCATTTCAAATGAATGCACATCCCTAGTAGAAGCATTTCTCTTTCTTATCTCTCGGGATGTGCTTAGAAATATAACCATCTGTACCGTGTGCTTTTCACCTCTCTGACGGTGAAAAGACTTGGGGGAGGAGGGGTGGTTGGCATCTGCAACTTGTTCTTAACAATATCCTTTAAATACGTCAGTGACTCTCTCTTTTGCTCAGGAGCCACACATCAAATAAATATAACGCTCAGCGTTCCACCAAACTACAGGGGCGTAGGCAGACCTGCCATTTTGGGTGGGCACAGAGTTAACCTGGATGGGACCTTCCCACCCCCACTCCTATCCCTGTACATACATACAATATAGTTTTTTTTTAATGACCCGACGTCTGCCTGTTTCTCTCTGAACCCCCTCCCCCGGTCCTAACTTAGAGCCGTTGCCTGTCGCAATTCCTATAGGCAACCTGCGCTGGCTCTGCAGGCTTCTCTCTACTACATTCCCGCCATAGAAACAAGAAGTGACATCATTGAGGGCAGAACATGATAGAGAGAAGCCTGCAGGGCTGGTGCAGGATGCCCATAGGATGCCAGCTCTGAGGTAGACCGGGAGGGGGGATTCCAGAGAGAGACGGGCAGATGCCAGGCCACGAGTGGAGAAGAGGGAGAGAGAGTAGTCAGGCGCCGCCACTGACGAGCTTTGGGGGCCTCATGGGCTGCTGACTGGGTGGGCCTGTGCCCACCCAGGCCCACCCTTAGCTACGCCACTGCTATTGGGGCTGGTGGTTGGGAGGCGGGGATAGTGCTGGGCAGACTTATACGGTCTGTGCCAGAGCCGGTGGTGTGAGGCGGGCTGGTGGTTGGGAGGCGGGGATAGTGCTGGGCAGACTTATACGGTTTGTGCCAGAGCCGATGGTGGGAGGCGGGACTGGTGGTTTGGAGGCGGGGATAGTGCTGGGCAGACTTATACGGTCTGTGCCAGAGCCGGTGGTGGGAGGCGGGGCTGGTGGTTGGGAGCGGGGATAATGCTGGTCAGACTTATACGGTCCGTACCAGAGCCGGTGGTGGGAGGTGGGGCTGGTGGTTGGGAGGCGGGGATAGTGCTGGGCAGACTTATATGGTCTATTCCCTGAAGAGGACAGGTACAAATCAAGGTAGGGTATACACAAAAAGAAGCACATATGAGTTTATCTTGTTGGGCAGACTGGATGGACCATGCAGGTCTTTTTCTGCCGTCATCTACTATGTTATGTTATGTTACTACATTAGATTTAAATTACCTCAGCAGTGAGTCTTTTCACGTGGAGTCGTGTCCACGTCAGTCAACGTTTTATCAATCAATATCTTATCAAATGATTCCTAATTAAATTTAAGCATAATTTCAATTATAAAGTGAACTTAGCTTTTTCAAGATCCGCTGCCAATGTACTTAACATTATGGCAGAAGGCTCAGCTGTGAAATATTTACATTGACCGATTCTGTCCTATGATTAGTCTTTAATGAATCAGATCCCCGGATGTGTGTCTGACATGGGACTGCATAGCTCTTTGGCTCTGCAGCACATGAATGTCATGCCGGGGGTTCACAGGTGCATTGGTTTATCGCTTCTGCGCCAGTAGAAACAGAGCGCCACAGCCAGGCAGATCCCGAGTTTCAAAGCTGAGGTCACTGTGGTAAGTATGATCACATCTGTTCTGTGGAGTCGCCACATGCTTCTGGGTCTTCCATCCACGTCCACTGTCCTGTTTCTACCTTCCATAACCGGTCCTGAAGTCACTATCGCAGTCGATGTTTGCATTGCTGTCCATGGGGGGGGGGGGGGGGGGGGGAAGTGACAATGAAGAAATTTAGAGAAGTACATAAGTAATGCCATACTGGGAAAAGACCAAGGGTTCATTGAGCCCAGCATCCTGTCCACGACAGCGGCCAATCCAGGCCAAGGGCACCTGGCAAGCTTCCCAAACGTACAAACATTCTATACATGTTATTCCTGGAATTGTGGATTTTTCCCAAGTCCATTTAGTAGTGGTTTATGGACTTGTCCTTTAGGAAACCGTGCAACCCCTTTTTAAACTCTGCTAAGCTAACCGCCTTCACCACTTTCTCCGGCAACAAATTCCAGAGTTTAATTATACGTTGGGTGAAGAAAAAGTTTCTCCAATTTGTTTTAAATTTACTACACTGTAGTTTCATCGCATGCCCCCTAGTCCTAGTATTTTTGGAAAGCATGAACAGACGCTTCACATCCACCTGTTCCACTCCACTCATTATTTTATATACCTCTATCATGTCTCCCCTCAGCCGTCTCTTCTCCAAGCTGAATAGCCCTAGCCTCCATAATCTTTCTTCATAGGGAAGTCGTCCCATCCCCGCTATCATTTTAGTCGCCCTTCTCTGGTAGAAGGTAGAAGAGCACCAGGTTCTCACTTAGATGAATAAAATGATGGTGGAGGGGTAGCTGGTTGAGGGCATGTATTTGTATGTAAACCAGAAACACTCATGTGACTCAGTGGCAGATTGGCTGGGACTGGGCGGAGACTCCACAGAGACAGAATCCACAGCCCCCCCCCCCCCCCAGGTAAAGAAAGTCAGAGTCATTATGCAAAGATAAGGTAACATAGTAGATGACAGCAGATAAAGACCTGCAGGGTCCATCCTGTCTGCCCAACAAGATAACCTCATAGGTGATACCTAGATCCTGGATTTAGAGTCCATAATTTCAGGATTACAGAAGGAGCCCTGGTGTGCGGCCCTCCAGTCAAGGGCTGGAATTAATATGATGATGGCAAATGAGGCAATAAAAGAGCAGGAGGAACCTGGCAGGAATTAAGCAAACAGGCTACATCACAAGCCTAACTCAGAAGAGGTGGCAGGAGCTGCTGGGGGGGAAGGTAGGGCTAGTTTTAAGGGGGAAGATGACACCTCATAATCCCTCTGCACACATCTTAAGATCTGGGTTTTCTATCCCACTATAAACCATAAAATTCTACTGCTTTGTCACTCTCTTATCTGCCATCCATCTCTCTCTGTCTCTCATCCACCCAGTCCTCCCTGTTTCTCACCTAACCAGTGGCGTAGCTATGTGGGGCCTGGGGGGGGGGGCCGGGGCCCCATAGATGTGCCCCTGGACCCCCTGCCGACAACCCGCCTGACCCCCCCCCCCCTCCCACCACCAACCCGCCATCGACGTCGCCTGCCTTTGCTAGTGGGGGACCCCAACCCCCACCAGCCGAGGTCCTCTTCTTCCTGCAAAAGGCTTCCTTCTGTTTCTGATGCAGGACACAGGACGTCAGAAACAGAAGGAAGCCTTTTGCGAGAAGAAGAGGACCTCAGCTGGTGGGGATTGGAGTCCCCTGCCAGCAAAGGTAGGCGATGGCGGGTTGGCAGCGGGAGGGGGCGTCGAGCGGGTCGGTGGCAGGGGGGAGCAAAGTCGGCAATGGTGGGGGGGGGGGGTCGGTGCCACCGGGGGGGGGGGGCTAAAATGTGCCCCCTCACCTTGGGCTCTGGACCCCCCTCCTGCCTAAGTCTGGCTACGCCCTTACCCTAACCCACTCCACCCTCTTCCTGCGAGACCTGTCATTGGAATGCTTTTGTTTCACTTATATATTCTGATATTTGCAACATTTGCTTATTTCCGAACTGAAGAAGAAAAGTTATATGCAGGCTGACTGAATAGATAGGGATGGGCTGGAGTGTAAATTTTAGGGGGCTTCAAGACGTTAGCTTCAGAACTTAGTACAAGAACAGTACTGGGTAGACTTCTACGGTCTGTGACCTGAGAATGGTAAGGACAAATCAAACTCTGGTATAAAGTATCACATACCATGTAAATGAGTTTATCTTGTTGGGCAGACTGGATGGACAGTTCAGGTCTTTATCTGCCGTCATTTACTATGTTACTCTTTGGGGTTCTACATGGAATGTTGCTACTAATTGGGATTCTGGAATCTTGTAACTCTTTAGGATTCCAGAATCTTCAGAACTTTTAGTACAAGAACAATGCTGGGCAGACTTCTATGGTCTACGCCCTGATCGTGACTGAATAGATATGGATGGGCTGGAGCGTAAACTTTAAGGGGCTTCGATGTTAGCTTCAGAACTTAGTACAAGAACAGTGCTGGGCAGACTTCTGCGGTCTGTGCCCTGAGAAAGGCAAGGACAAATCAAACTCGGGTATAAAGTATCACATACCATGTAAACTGAGTTTATCTTGTTGGGCAGACTGGGTGGATTGTACAGGTCTTTATCTGCCAGCATTTACTATGTTACTATCCAGCTTATAATTGAAAGAGAAAAACGCCTATATTGCGACCCAAATCGGGAGATGGGTGTCTTTCTCCCGTGGGTGCCCAAATCGGTATAATCGAAAGCCGATTTTGGGCGTGTCCAACTGCAATCCATCGCGGAAACGGGTAAAGTTGACAGGGGCGTGTCGGAGGCGTGGTGAAGACGGAACTGGGGCGTGGTTATCGGCCGAGGAGAGATGGGTGTCTTTAGCTGATAATCGGAAAAAAAGGCGTTTTTACCGCGATTTTGGGTCACTTTTTGTGGACCCTTTTTTTCACGAACAAGTCCCAAAAAAATGCCCCAACTGACCAGATGACCACTTGAGGGAATCGGGGATGACCTCCCCGGACTCCCCCAGTGGTCACTAACCCCCTCCCACCAAAAAAATCCCACTTTAAAAACTTTTTTTCCAGCCTTTATGCCAGCCTCAAATGCCGTACCCACCTCCATGACAGCAGAATGCGTTCTATCCTGTGACAGCCTTTCCCTGGTTCTGATGTGGCTCTCGGGTGAGTGTGACACCTTTTCTGTTATGCGCACTGCAGAGTCACATCAGCAATGCATTGTGGTGGGTGTAGGGTATTGGGCTCCGTGATTCCAGTAGCTTGTGGCAAATGCTCACAATGTTGGTAGGCTCTACTCCCATGGTGCTTTCCCCCCTGCTTACTGGGTCAGGGTGTGCCCTGTTTTGTTTCCGGTAGTCCATGAGGTAGTGGCCATTTTTGTAAGCCAGCTTTAGATCCCTTTCACGTGTTAGCCACGTTATAGAACTTAGTTCTTCCCTTGAATGTGGCTGAAAGAGGGCATTGTACAACATTCTGCCAGCTCTGACCTACTGCTCATCTCAGTACCAGGGAGACTCGTTGCCAGTGGGGCACAACCTCTGATCTGCAGTTAACTGTGAGTAAGCGTGCTTATTCCAATAAAGGACGTTTTCGGAGAGATTAGTCTTCAGGTGTCAACTGGTGTGCCAATGTTATACAGCAGCAACAAGTCCTAGAGGCCTGCGTGTATGCAGGTCCCCGGAGCACTTTTAGTGCGTACCGCAGTGCACTTCAGCCAGGTGGACCCAGGCCCATCCCCCCTACCTGTAACACTTGTGCTGGTAAATGAGAGGCCTCCAAACCCCATTGTACCCACATGTAGGTGCCCCCTTCACCCCTAAGAGCTATGGTAGTGTTGTACATTTGTGGGGAGGGGGTTTTGGGGGAGGGGGGTTGGGTGCTCAGCACCCATGGTAAGGGAGCTATGCATGTGGGAGCGTTGTCTGAAGTCTACCGCACTGACCTCTAGGGTGCCCAGTTGGTGTCCTGGCATGTCAGGGGGGCGAGTGTACTATGAATCCTGGCCCCTCCCATGACCAAATGGCTCAGATTAGGATGTTTTTGAGCTGGGCGTTTTTAGTTTCCCTTATCGCTAAAAAAAACAACGCCCAGCTGAAAAACGTCCATTTTTTCGAAAATACGGTCTGTCCCGCCTCTTCATGTACCCGTTTTCGGACATAGACGCCCATGGAGATAGGCGTTCGCGTTCGATTATGCCCCTCCACGTTACTCTTTGGGGTTCTACATGGAATGTTGCTACTAATTGGGATTCTGGAATCTTCTAACTCTTTAGGATTCCAGAATCTTCAGAACTTTTAGTACAGTGCTGGGCAGACTTCTACGGTCTACGCCCTGATCATGACTGAATAGATAGGGTGGGCTGGAGTGTAAATTTTAAGGGGCTTCGACATTAGCTTCAGAACTTAGTATAAGAACAGTACTGGGTAGACTTCTACAGTCTGTGCCCTGAGAAAGGCAAGGACAAATGAAACTTGGGTATAATGTATCACATACCATGTAAAATGAGTTTATCTTGTTGGGTAGACTGGATGGACCGTTCAGGTCTTTATCTGCCATCATGTACTATGTTACTCTTTGGGGTTCTACATGGAATGTTGCTACTAATTGGGATTCTGGAATCTTGTAACTCTTTAGGATTCCAGAATCTTCAGAACTTTTAGTACAAGAACAATGCTGGGCAGACTTCTACGGTCTATGCCCTGATCGTGACTGAATAGATATGGATGGGCTGGAGCGTAAATTTTAAGGTGCTTCGATGTTAGCTTCAGAACTTAGTACAAGAACAGTACTGGACAGACTTCTACAGTCTGTGCCCTGAGAAAGGCAAGGACAAATGAAACTTGGGTATAATGTATCACATACCATGTAAAATGAGTTTATCTTGTTGGGCAGACTGGATGGACCGTTCAGGTCTTTATCTGCCATCATGTACTATGTTACTGTGTTACTCTTTGGGGTTCTACATGGAATGTTGCTACTAATTGGGATTCTGGAATCTTGTAACTCTTTAGGATTCCAGAATCTTCAGAACTTTTAGTACAAGAACAGTGCTGGGCAGACTTCTACGGTCTATGCCCTGAGAAAGGCAAGGACAAATCAAACTTGGGTATAAAGTATCACATACCATGAAAAATGAGTTTATCTTGTTGGGCAGACTGGATGGACCATTCAGGCCATTATCTGCCGTCATTTACTATGTTGGTATAAGTTATCTTCGAAAGCTAATCAAAAGATGTATTAAGTTAATCCAATAAAAAAGGAATCGTGTTATTTTCTTTTCTGTGTTTTGATTTATTTCTATTTATTTCCTTTAATAGTGGACTAACAGGGCTACCACACCACTTTACTCAATTAAAAAAAAATTCAAAGGCTTATATTTAAAGGTGCAGAAGAGCGGCACTGATGTGTGGTTCCAGGTTGGGTTTGCCCGAGCACACAAGAGCTGTACTTACTGCAAAACTCTTCCTCCCCACTTTCTTTCCCTATTACAGCCTGCAAATAATTTGAATAGCATATCCTTTGAGCATTGGAGAGCTATTTTCCTGTGCACTGTTGACTCTACTGCAGGTGTTCTGAGAATTGACCAGCAGAAGAGGAAATGGTACCTGCCCAACATATCCCTTGGACACTGCCACTGAAATTGAGAAGCTTAACTTTGGAGAGGAGGAGGAGGAGACTGGGGAGGGAGGGGGTAGTTTATATATGAAAGGATCAGATCTCTCCAGCTCCTCACTGCATGGGACTGATTTCACAGTAATTAAGATTCTTCTTAAAGGTAGAATGAAATTTCTCCCACTTTACCTGACACTCTGAGCGCAGTCCCTGAGAAGTTTTGCCACTGTTCAGTTCTTCCACCGCTTCCTATCACTTTCACTCGGCAGAAGTACCTTTCACTGTCTGTCTCCCTCAGGTCTGTTATTCTGATAGAGGCTGTGTTTTCCCTCAGTGGGTCCCCGTCCAGGAAGATCCGTCCCCTGTAATCCTGACGGGTGGATTCCTCAGTGTGACTGTAGATAAAATCTCCGTGGAAGGTGTTAATTCTCCAGTACACGTTCACATTCCGGATGGGCCCAAAGTCCCTGGGGTAGGAGAAGGAGCAGGGAAGGGTGACGGACTCCCCCACCACAGCTGAGACTGACTCCGGCTGAAACACATCGAACCTGGGATGCTGGGCAGAGACTGGAAGCAGAGACAGTAGGTTATAACTATTTTATTTATTTATTTGTAGAATTTGTATCCCACATTTTCCCACCTTTTTGCAGGCTCAGTGTGGCTTACATTGTTCTGTAATGGCGATCACCAATTCCGGAATGAGAAATACATATTTTACATTATAAATAGAAATGTTGTATGTATTTAATTTACTGGTGTTTACTTCCCGGGGGTGACAGTCTATACCATGGCCTGTATCTGTGTCCTTATTAATGGACAGTGAGCTGAGTCACCAGGGGGGGGGGGGGGGGGGAGTCCACCCAATGGCAACAACTTCAAGGATGATCCACCCTCGCCCCCCAAAACAGCCCCAGTCCTTTTCCTTCTCACACTGCCCCCCCCCAATCTGAACACTCTTTCCGCTGCAGTTCATTCACATCTGCTGTTCAGCTCACAGCTGCATAACCCAGTGCCAGATGTCCTGGCATTGCCAGGGACAGGTAACTATACTGGCTGATGGGCAGATGATCGAAAGCCCTGCACTGTTCCCAACAGCGCTCTAAAAATAGCGCTGGAACCCCTATGATCAGAGATAATAGCATGCAAATTTAAGCACGCTATTATCTCTGATCATAGGGTAAAGTGCGAGAGAACTGTGCCTCAGCGCATCCTCCCGCACTTGTTTGACAGGTCCGGGCTGTCAAAAGCCCAGACCTGTCAAACACAGGGGCTGGAGGTCCATGAGACCACCAGACCCCATGCCAAGCAACACAGAGCCCTCCCCCCCCCCCGACACAAGTTTCTCCCTTATATAGTGTGAAGCCCAGCGCATCCCAGGATGCCATTTTTGAGGCAGCGCCGATGGAAGAGTAGGGAGGCCACCTCCCTCCAACAAAGGTAGGGTTTGAGGGCCACTAGACCGCAAGGTTGGGGGGGGTTGACTCGTGGCCCACTGGGCCACCAGGGCTCCATTTCAGGGTATGCTAGGGTTGTTAAGGGGGCTGGAGACCCACTGGATATCCAGCCCCTTGAGCCTGTGTTGGGGGGGGGGTCAGGGGGACTGGAGATCCAGCGGACCTCCAGCCCCCTTGTTGCTGGGGGAGGCTTGGGTTGGACTTCCTGCTTCTGTAGGGGGGGGGGCTGCTGCATTGGGAGGAATAGGAGACCTGCTAGCATGCAAATGCATGCTGAACAGGGCTCAGCATTCAACCCTAATGCCAGGTCCAAGCTGGCATAGGGTTTGGCGCGCTACTCGCTGATCATTGGGGAGGAAAACATTTAGCATGCATTTGCATGCTATTTGCACTAAGAGTCCTGTTTTACATGCATTTGCATGCTATTTGCACTAAGAGTCCTGTTTTACATGCATTTGCATGCTAGTTGCGTTCAGAGCCCGTGAACTTGTTGTTTCACGTGCTCAGGGGCTCTGATCATGGGATTGTAGCAAACGCAGGTGCCAGTATGACGCTGATAGCCACTAGCGCCTGCGTTTGCTTCTGATCCTCTGCCCATGAGAGAGGTTTCTCGGAATGAAAGGGGCAGGATAGAAAGACCCTGTCAAATGTGTCTCCTTCACACTTCAGAGGGGGAGGGACACCTATCTCTTTAGATCCCTGCAATCACATGGAGCCAGTGAGATGAGTCTTAGGTTGCTTGAGCTGTGCAAGTGATCCTTCATCAGAGGGGTTCTCCTCCCCCATCATGTAGGTCACAGTACTAAACTGGTTGCTTCTTGCTTCCTCTCACCCTCAGATACATGTGCCAATATTGTCCTGAATCCCAGTTTCTCCTAGGACAAGCAGGATGCACCAGCCACATCTAGGTGTGATGTCATCCGATGGCTCCTACTGGATGGAAAACTTAGGGCTGACTTATCCTGCTGTCCACGGAGAACTTCCATTACAAATAAGTAACTTTGCTTAATAGGTGCCTGAGGCTGGGATGGGAAGGTTGAAGCAGTGAGTGGGGGGGGGGGGGGGGGGGGAATGGGCGGAGCAGTGAGTATCTGATCCTGAGTGTTGGCCTGGGGAATGAACACTGGAGCTGTGGGGTGAGGTGAGGATATGAGTTCTGGGGGGGGGGGGGGGGGGTTGGTGCTGAAACTAGGACTGGTTCTGGAGAATGCAGGGTCTGTTGGGGGGCAGGGGGTAATCTCTTTGCTGTCCCCTTCCAAAGTTTTGGGTGGAGGACAATGTTTCCTCTAAGGAGTGGCCTGGTGTGTGCAAATTTTTTTGTGTGTGTGTGAGCAACAAGTTTTAAAAACTATGATTTTTTGAGTGCCTGTATTAGCAATGCATTTCTGTATACAGCACAAAAAACCATTTCTGTCAGCAACCGTGTAAAATCTGTGAGCGACGCCCCTAAAATATATAATCAGTTGCTCATGTGCTCTGCTTAGAGGGAACATTGGTGGAGGAATCTCCTCTAAGGTTAATTTTGGGCTGGCTGTCCATTAATATTGATGCAGAGAGACAACCATGGAATGCAATTCTGGTGGCAAGATGGATGCCCCTGACATTTGCAATAATCTGCCCTACTGGTGAAAGTCCTGGAGGCGGAGAGGGCTGAGTGCTGAAATTGGGGCCCCGGATGGGAAAGAAGGGCCCTGGAGGACTGTCACATTTAGGGCTATATGAGTGTGGGTAGAGGCGAGGGGTGGGGAGAGGAGCTTTGCAAGTAGGGTTTCTAATTCTAATTGCTTATAAAATGTGTGTGTGTTGTTTTTTTAAAAGATAACCAGAAGAGTAGCCCCTGTAAACTCAGTACTCGCAGCCTCAAGTTTTACGTTTCCCCAGATCCTCAGCGCTTTCCCTGTCTCTCTGTCCCAGTCGCACTATACACTTTCCACCCTCCTCCCCTCCCCCTTCCATCAAAAGAACCCACTAAATGTGGCAGCCCCAGAATGATCACCTCCTATCTGGGGTACAGAAGGAGCCTTTGCATCTGTCCTGCAGAGAAATTCATGCACTATTGAAGCTACAGAGCAGAGGAAAGAAGAACCCGGGGTCCCGGAAACCCTTTGCTTTTGCGTTGTCTTCTGAGCTTTAGTTTGAAGCTGCTTGGAAGAAACTGTTCAGTAAAATTCCTTCTTAGACTGAAAGTGGGATAGGCGTGTGAAGCATGAAGAAAATTTCAATGGTAGGGCTTTGAAAGCTTCCCCCCCCCCCCCCCACCCCAATTTCACATAGCTCTAAAATGACAGGAATAGAGTGCCAGCTCCTGCCCTCAAAACTAACCCTGGGCTCTGCCCGTATAGTACCCCAGAGCTGCCTAAGAGATAGTGAAGAGAGTTTGTCAGTACTCAGCATCTCTTGAGGAGCTGCAGCGGTGAAAGTTAGGTTCAAGGATTTCCATAGAGTGAGAACACGGGTGGGGTGGGGTGGGATGGGGAGGAAGAAGGCAGCCTACACATATACAGCATGGACGCTAAAGAGGAGCCTGAACTGAAGGCTGCTTGGGTTATCTTTAGATTGTAAAAAAGTTAAAAAGTTGATTCCTGGGTTTCGCTTCTGCTTCCCAAACTGGCTGGGGTTGGGTTACTGCAGATGAGGCAACCTTCAGAGCTGCTGAGGGAAGGGTAAAGGGAGCTGTTAACTATTTTAACAGAAAGGGGGGAAAAAAAATCCCGTTCCAGGAACAATTAAGATGGCTGACTTCCACCAAGCTTTTGGAGGCACTGCAAACCCCTCTGCACAGAGCTGGAGAATGGGACAGAAGAAGAACATGAAAGAACCCCCCCCCACAATAAACCAGGGCCGCTGAGAGGGGCCTGGGCCTCCAAAAGGGGCCTGGTGCCGGGGTCTCTCTCTCTCTCTCTTTTTCCCACTCCTGATGGGACCCGAGTGATTGCATCCTGACAGGAGCAGGAGAGAGAAAACTCCGGCACCGGATCCCTCCTTGGAGGCTGGGAAGGACCCAGAGCTTCCACCAGAGCTGCTGCTTTTCCTCTCAGGCGCGCATGCTCGGTTTTGAAACCCTGAGAGGAAAAGCAGCCTCAGGGGCAGGCAGTCAGTCTTCTTCTGGTAGAGTCTGGCTTCCCCGCTAGCCAAGGTATTTCAGCAGCGGCAGCAATGTGGGGGGTGGGGGTGGTAGCGGCAGTGATTGGAGGGGACAGCAGCGGACTACGATTTGGGGTGGGGTAGGCAGCGGCCCTGCCCCAGGCCCCATTCAGTCTCTCAGCAGCCCTGCAGTAAACTAATGCTTTTCTTCCTCAATCCCTCCACCCCATTTAGTCCATGTGGTACTTCCAGAGTATCATCACCAGCCTATCATGCTGATTCTCCTTTGAGGTGACTGGAAGGTGCTCGGAAATGTGACAGCATAGCTCTACCTGCCAGGACTCACCTTACCTAGAAAAGGCAATACTGCAAATATTACACTGGGCCCTGGATCCCCACTACGTATCCTACTGGGAAATAGAAGCTATCAGTCCCTACACAGAGTCTGCACGTGACAGAATCCCTCTGCTTGGCCTACCTCCAGAATAAGGGAACAGAAACTAGAAAAAGAATTTGAAATACTGAACTGGAAACTCCAGGAAACCAGACAATACAAGCTAGGGGAGGGGGGTTGCAAGAGGAGCGACAGTTTCCCCAAAAGTAGGGTTACCATAGGGCTCCAGAAAAAGGAGAAAGAGGGGGTCCGCTCCCTCCACAAAGGGTGGAAGAAAACCAAGTCCAAGTGACCAGCCCAAACACAGGAGTAAGAGCTCCAGACAAAGTTTTATTGGGACCCTACACGGTCCGTGTTTCGGCGTCCAAAGTCTTCCTCGGGGGTCGGTAAAAAAGATCCTCTGCTGAATGTCAAACCAAACTTGAGTGCGAGGATGCTAAAATGTACTGGGTCCGCGAACAGGGACTCAACCAAACCAAACAATGGAAGTAAAAGCCAGACTGGCTCAATCTGTCCTCCTTTTTCTGGAGCCATAGGGTAACCCTACAGGATTTTGAATGAAATGGTGACTATGTAGATCAGCCCTTAACTGACACCTGTTTTACAAAGGGTCTGCTCCTCCTGATGTCAAAACCTGGCTATGCTTCTGATCATGCAGTGGAGTACAAGAGAAGGAGAAAGCGAAATACATTTTGTCCTGTACAGAGCAAAATACAAATATAGAAGAGATGCTTATTTTCTAAAACTGAGAGAGAAAAATCAGATTTCCAAATTACTACTATTACTTCTAAAGCGCTACTAGACGTACGCAGCGCTGTACACTTGAAGAGACAGTCCCTGCTCGACAGAGCTTGCGATCTAATTAGGACAGACAAACAGGACAAATAAGGGATAAGGACAAAGAGTAGCAAGATTCTGTGTGGAATCCCAAAGAGTAGCAAGATTCCGGAATCCCGCAGTAGCAAGATTCTGTGCGGAATCCCAAAGAGTATGAAGATTCCGGAATCCCAAAGACTACTACTACTACTTATCATTTCTATAGCGCCACTAGATGTACGTAGCACTGTACACTTGAACATGAAAATACAGTCCCTGCGCGACAGAGCTTGCAATCTAATTAGGACAGACAAACAGGACAAACAAGAGATAAGGGAATATTAAAGTCAGGATGATAAAATAAGGGTTCTGAACAAGTGAATAAGGGTTAGGAGTTAAAAGCCGCATCAAAAAGGTGGGCTTTTAGCTTAGATTTGAAGATGGCCAGAGTTGGCGCTTGACGTACCGGCTCAGGAAGTCTATTCCAGGTATATGGTGCAGCAAGATAAAAGGAACGGAGTTAGCGGTGGAGGAGAAGGGTGCAGATAAGAGAGATTTACTGAGTGAACGGAGTTCCCTGGGAGGAATGTAGGGAGAGATGAGAGTGGAGAGGTACTGAGGAGCTGCAGAGTGAATGCACTTATAGGTCAATAAGAGGAGTTTGAACTGTATGCGGAAACGGATAGGAAGCCAGTGAAGTGACTTGAGGAGAGGGCTAATATGAGCATAACGACCCACAAACAAAAGAATGAACCGGAGAAAAACTCCAATGCTTGGGGAAAAGAGCTAAAACAGCAGTAAAATACACTGTTTTCTATGACCAGGACAGAACATTAACAAGCCAGAAAGGCTATGGACCAGTATCTGAATCAGGGAACTATCTCTGTTACTGTCCTTTTGGTATTAAAGAAATTGAAACAGGCGGTATATCAAATTGATAAAATTAAACTTAAAATCTGTCTGGAAGTGGTGGGGGAAAAAAAAGAGCAAAGACAAGAAAGACAGACAGGAAGGGAGGAAGGAGAGGAAAGGGGAAAGAGAAGGGAAAAGGCACAGGGAAGGAGGAGAGAGAGAGAGGGGCAGAGACCTCCCCCTTCCCCTTTCCAGGTACAGTAAGGATGGAGAAACCTATGTTTACCTTCTAAATTTGAGATTAACACCAGCAAGGAGATCCCACTGAGCGTGTGCAGGACTTTCAGGCTCATTTTCTTCTCCAGTCTGAGCATCACCTCCCTGGATGTTTGCTGCTGATCTTTCCTGGAGTGATATTTTGCTGTTTCTTCTTGAGAAATTAAATCGACACAAACCAGAAAGATTGCTAATAACGAGAGAAGCAGAACTGCTGGCAGGGAAATAAGAGGAAGGTTCGGCCTCAAAACACCATCATTTCCTCTTGCAAACTCTTCCAGGCTCTGGGTGATGAAAGCACACAAGAGAAAGACTAAAGTGGAAATTAATGATTGCGGAGAATAGAGTCTGTTGGCTTTCAAAGATGTTTCTAAGAATGGGGTCAAAAGCCCATGTCCTTTTCAATTGCAGCTCCATGTGAGCGAAATTCAGGGAAAATAGGAATTTTCCTGCCCTTGAGAACTTACAATCTAACCCCCCCCCCCCCCACACACACACCATGGTAGTGGCTGCCACACAGCAGTGAATCGGCATTACTGCACTGGAAGCTCAGATGAAACTCTCAGGGGACACAGGAAACAGAAAGGGGATAAGATGGTCTAATATTAAGATCTCAAGGGGACAGTATGGAGAGGCTAGGAATGCTTTAAATTATAGGATTTTATAGCCTATTTTTTATTTATTTATTACATTTGTACCCCGCGCTTTCCCACTCATGGCAGGCTCAATGCGGCTTACATGGGGCAATGGAGGGTTAAGTGACTTGCCCAGAGTCACAAGGAGCTGCCTGTGCCTGAAGTGGGAATCCAACTCAGTTCCTCAGTTCCCCAGGACCAAAGTCCACCACCCTAACCACTAGGCCACTCCTCCACTGTTGCTACTATTTGAGATTCTACATGGAATGTTGCTATTCCACTAGAAGTCGGCCCTTGCAGATCACCAATGTGGCTGCGCAGGCTTCTGCTTCTGTGAGTCTGACGGCCTGCACGTACGTGCAGGACGTCAGACTCACAGAAACAGAAGCCTATGCAGCCTTCTATGTGGAATGTTGCTAGTGGAATAGCAACATTCCATGTAGAATCTCCAATAGTAGCAACATTCCATGTAGAATCTCCAATAGTATCTATTTTATTTTTGTTACATTTGTACCCTGTGCTTTCCCACTCATGGCAGGCTCAATGCGGCTTACATGGGGCAATGGAGGGTTAAGTGACTTGCCCAGAGTCACAAGGAGCTGCCTGTGCCTGAAGTGGGAATCAAACTCAGTTCCTCAGGACCAAAGTCCACCACCCTAACCACTAGGCCACTCCTCCACTGTTGCTACTATTTGAGATTCTACATGGAATGTTGCTATTCCACTAGAAGTCGGCCCTTGCAGATCACCAATGTGGCCGCGCAGGCTTCTGCTTCTGTGAGTCTGACGTCCTGCACGTACGTGCAGGACGTCAGACTCACAGAAACAGAAGCCTGCGCAGCCTTCTACATGGAATGTTGCTAGTGGAATAGCAACATTCCATGTATAATCTCCAATAGTAGCAACATTCCATGTAGAATCTCCAATAGTATCTATTTTATTTTTGTTACATTTGTACCCTGCGCTTTCCCACTCATGGCAGGTTCAATGCGGCTTACATGGGGCAATGGAGGGTTAAGTGACTTGCCCAGAGTCACAAGGAGCTGCCTGTGCCTGAAGTGGGATACATGTACTTGCGTGCCCCGCCCACAAACCACTCAACCTCCACCCATACACATGCTCACCATCAAAGAACACACTATCATGTTACTGTGTGTATATTCCAGGAGGCATGTTTGGCTAGAGAATGTAATAAAAGCAGTTAGATTAGCAAGGTTTAAAAAAGGTTTGGATAAGTTCCTATAAGAAAAGTCCATAAGCTATTATTAGGATGGACTTCGGAAAATCTGCTGCTTATTCCTGGTATAATTGCCATAAAATCTTTTGGGATCTTTGTGGCCTGGGTTGACCACTGATGGAAACAGGATACTGGGCTTGATGGACCTTTGGTCTGCCCCAGTACAGCAATGCTTATGTTCACATACATGCATCAGTGACTAACATACCGCCAAATGGGCATGTACTGTGCTGCTGAAACGATGTGCTCCTCCCCCTTACTTCCAGAGTGGAAATGACATCATGTTGCTTGTTATAGACAGAAGCTAGTGAGAGGAAGTGACATCCTCCCCCTTACTTCCAGAGCGGAAATGACATCATGTTGCTTGTTATAGACAGAAGCAAGTGAGAGGAAGTGACATCATCATTGCTTGTTGCACAAGTGACATCACTATATGTAAATGAGGATATAAATGTAGCGATCTAATTTTTCCCGACCTATCCCATTCACTGACTGAAGAAAGGTGGCAGCAGGAAGGGGAACACTTCAACCTGAATTTACTCTTATGATACGTATCTTGAAGGATTATCTTATTTCCTACCACGGAATGTGGAGCTCTTTTCTTAATCTCATTTTATAATTGCTAACCCCTTTGACTTGCATGGCATATAAGGCAGGATAGCAAGTTTTAACAAATGATAAATGATCATTTCCTTGGACTTTTTTATTCAAGACCTGTGACAACATTGTCTGCAGTGATGTGTGAGGGTATCTGGAGGTGTCCTTAGGTAGTGGTCTAGCCTTGGTATGATATGGGTGATGAGCCTCGTTTCATTCTCTGTGGTCATGGGTCACGTGTTCCTACTTTACTCATTTCTAAAGTGCTATACTGCACATCTGGATATACAGAAAACACAAACAGAAGGTTTCAGGAAATTTATTACAGTAACCAGGGAGAGCCAGGGTTTAAGACTGAAAAGCAACCTCTCCCCTCCCAAAAGGCAGGATTTGAATAAGCCCAAAAGAGGAGCATGACTGAGCTTCGGAATATTATTCTAGACATATTTATTTATGTATTTTATTTATTACATTGATATGCCACATTAGCCCAAGTAGAACTCAGGTTCAATGTGGCTTACATAACAATTAGAAAAGCATGAACACGGTCCAAATATATTAACAGAAAGTAAAATACATCATACAGGGCTTTGTTTACTAAGGTGCGTTAGTGTTTTTAGCACGCCTACACTTAGAGGCATATTTTCAAAGCACTTAGCCTCCCAAAGTTCCATAGAAACCTATGGAACTTAGCCTCCCAAAGTGCTTTGAAAATAAGCCTGTTAGCGTTCCAACCACATCGGCGCCTATAGGGATATTGTAGGCACGTACGTGGTTAACGCGCGTTAAAAATGTTAATGCGCCTGCAACGCTGCTTTCTAAACTGGGCCCATAATGTTAGACCAGTAAAACAGACGTAATTAAATACTTAGGACCCCTTTTACAAAGAGGCGGTAAGCCCAACGCGGGCTTACCACTCTCTCTAAACAGGAAGTAGCTCAGCAGTACTTCCCACCCCCCAGTGTCCCATCATATCCGGCGCCACAAAAATATATTTACCTTTGCGGCGCCGGTGTGTACCCGGCAGTAATCGGGCAGTGCTGCACGCTGGCACAGCAAGGTAGAAAGTATGATGTTAGGAGCTGGCAAAGGAGAAAGAGGGCACAGAGATTGGAAGAGCGGCTTGCCTATCGCACAGAAGTCATAAGGAGGGGGGAGGAGGGAAATAAGGGGGAGGGGTAGCGAGGGCACTGGGCACTTGTGGGTGAGCAGAGAAGCTGGAGCTGTATGTGGAGGCGGAAGGGGAAGCAATGTAATATCAGGAGAAGAGGGGGCCCCCTGGTTGTCATGGCATGGGAGAAAGATAAGATTTATAGCGCCATAAATAACTTTGGATAAAACGGGTGTGGTTGCCCTGTTAGTCCACTTTAAAGGTAATAAATAAAAACAAAAAAGAGATAAGGTGATACCTTTTTTTATTGGACTAACACTACATTCTTTTGGCTAGCTTTCAAAGCAATGCTTTCTTCTTCAGGACAGAAATGAGCAAAAGATGACGAATATCAGAACATATACGTGAAACAGAAAAGCATTCCAATGACAGTCTCACGGGGTAAAGGTAGGAATGGGGGGGAGGGGAGGGAGAAGGTGACCAAAGCAGTGGAAATTTATGGTTCATAATGTGAGAGGAAATCCAGATTTTTGTTACGACCTCTTTTGTTGATGTCAAAACATCTTATCGTTTTAACTTCAAACATCTTATGTTCCTGGATTGTTTTAAAATGTCCTCTTACTGTTCTGAGGTCATTAATGGACTTCTCTGATCTTGCAAAGTGCTCTCCCACAAGAGCTGTCACCTCGGGCAGCTTTGTGGTGTTTAATGTGGCAGCTGTGTGAACTGATTCTTGTCTTTAGCATCTGACCTGTCTCCCCAATATAACATCCTTCTTCACGTAGACAGCTCTGTGCAGAGTTAGGATTAGAGAGCTGCACAGGAGCAGGGATGGCGGGATTCCCACAGGTACCCCGGGAATCCCATAGGGACCCCCTCCAGGTCTGCAGGGATCCTGCGGGGATGGATCCAGATCTGCGGGGATCCCACGGGGATGGACCCAGGTCTTGCAGGGTCCCTGCAGAAATGCAAGGCGATCTGAGCATTGCCTCTCCTCCCCGAGCTGCAGGGTGCCATCCAGCACATACCTCAAGCCACCCTGGTGGTCCAGTGGCTTCTTCGGGGCAGGAAAGATCCCCACTCTTTCCTGCCCATTGCTGCTGATCCTCTCGCTGTCTCCACTTTTTTAAGGTGGCTGTTGAGACTTCCAGCGGCGGCCTGGCGAGACTTCTGCGGAAGTCTTGCGAGGCCACCGCTGGAAGTCTCGGCAGCCATTTCAAAGAAGAAGTGCACCAGCAAGAGGGTCAGCAGCAGCGAGCAGGAAAGACTAGGGATCTTTCTTGCCCCGAAGTAGGGTTACCATATGGCTCCAGAAAAAGGAGGACGGATTGAGCCAGCCGGGTTTTACTTCCATTGCTTTCAATGGAAGTAATTGAGCCAGCCGGGTTTTACTTCCATTGCTTTCAATGGAAAGCAATGGAAGTAAAACCCGGCTGGCTCAATCCGTCCTCCTTTTTCTGGAGCCATATGGTAACCCTACCCCGAAGAAGCCACTGGACCACCAGGGTGGCTTGAGGTATGTGCCGGGAGGGCTCCCAGGGCTGAAGGGGAGGTCTGGAGTCATATGTGGGAGGGAGGGAGGGAACTGTAAAAAAGCAAGGTTATCTGTTTCCCATTCCTCGCACAGCCATCATCCCTGTGCACTCAAAACAAAGCAAGCAAACCTATGAGCTGCTGCATCCACACTGCCGTTCTTTATGGTTGCAAGCATTTTTTATTTAATCTCACTTATATTTTCGTGCATACGGATTTAAACAGGGGAAATATAGTAACGGAATAACTTTTCATAAGTAGAGTAGTAATTTGTTATAAATCGTAGTGTGTCATTTGGAGGGGCTGGTTAAAGGGACACCCTAGATTTTTTTTATCCTAGTAAAGGGCCACTATCAGGTGCTCAACATTCAGAGTTTCTATCTATCTATCTATCTATCTATCTATCTATCTATCTATCTATCTATCTATCTATCTATCTATCTATCTATCTATCTATCTATCTATCTATTCATTTACTTATTTATGGCATTTATATCCCACATTAAACATGAATTAGGTTGAAAACTGGGAGCAGTTAAAATCTCCCCCCCCCCCCCCCCGTGCCTACATCAAAACTACTACTAATACTACTTGACATTTCTAAAGCGCTACCAGGGTTACGCAGCGCTGTACAATTTAACATAGAATGACAGTCCCTGCTCAAGGAGCTTACAATCTAAAAGACAGGTGTACAATCTAAAAACAAGTATAGAGTATAGAGTCCGTCTGATAGGGCATACTATATTTCACGAAAGGTTAGGTGCCGAAAGCAGCATTGAAGAGGTGAGTTTTAAGCAGAGATTTGAAAATGGGTAGGGAGGGGGCTTGGCGTAGGGGTTGAGGAAGATTGTTCCAGGCATAGGGTGAGGCAAGGCAGAATGAGCGGAGCCTGGAGTTGGCAGTGGTGGAGAAGGGAACTGAGAGGAGGGATTTGTCCTGTGAGCGGAGGTTACGGGCGGGAACATAGGGGGAGATGAGGGAGGAGAGGTAGTGAGGAGCCGCAGACCGGGTGCATTTGTAGGTAAAGGAGGAGAATCTTGAATTGTATGCGGTATCTGATCGGAAGCCAGTGAAAAAGATGGCATGTGGGAACATGCTCCTTTTGATTTTCGGATTGCAGTGGTATATTATAAAAATGCACTTGCCTTTTTAAAAAAAATGCCCAGTTGGGTATATATGCTATTCTCAACTTTGTTAAATGTTTCAGACATATCCATCTACTTTGCTCCCATGATATAACTGAATTCTATTATTCTGTCTCAATGTATTTTCAAATGTAAGCTACATTGAATCCAAGTTTGCTTGGGATAATGTGTGATATAAATGTTAAAAAAAGACCTTTATTTCTAACAATAATATTTTTGCTATTGTTTTCAATAGCGTTTGCTATTGTTTTGGGTGAACCAGTATGGCCGCAATCTCCGCCTACTGGCTTCAGCCCATATAATGGGCTAGATAGGCTCACCCTGTCTCCTGTTTTATCTAACCTGCTTGGTAAAAAGGGTGGAGGAAGTATGGGTGGGTGCAGGGAAGAGGGAAAAAAAGATTGGTAAGGGGGACATACATGGAGGAGTGGGGAAGGGGAAAGGGGAAACAGAGCACATGGGATAGAAGGGGATGGGGAGGGGAGGGGGACATGCTGCTCATGAATATGAGTATCTCACCGAGGGCCCCTTTTACTAAGCCGCGTAGGCGCCTATGCACGCCCAACAAGCACCAAAATGGACTTACTGTCCGACTACCGCGTGGCTCTTGCGGTGATTTCATTTTTGGCATGCGTCCGCTACGCACGTCTGAAAAATAATTTTTATTTTTGGATGCGTGTAGCGGATGCACGCCAAGTGGCATCTGATGTGCATAGGTCCTTACCGCCCAAATTCTGGCGGTAAGGTCAGAGACCCAAAATGGGCGCGCGGCAATTTTGATTTTGCTGCACATCCATTTTTGGCAAAAAAAGAGGCCTTTTTTTTATAGGCGCGCTGTAAAATGATTCTGCGCGCACCCAAAACCCGCGCCTACACTACCACAAGCCACTTTTCAGTACGCCTTTGTAAAAGGAACCCTGAATTTTGTATTTAGCTGAATATGGAAGAAAATGATGTATGTTACTTTTACTAGTATTTTTACTGCTTATAGAATCTGGCTTTCGTGGGAGGGGGGTCAAGGTGCCTGCGGCATGGTAAGGGCAGGGCGGGCCGTGGGCTGGGATGGAGGAGATTACTTGAGGTGGAGATGGGTGGGGATGGGTTAGGTTCCCCACAGGGACGGGTGGGGCTGGGTTAGATTTCTGTCCCAATTTAACTCTCACCAGTTGTGGCCATTTTAGTAGAAAACATTTCTCTTTATCACCTCTTAGGTTGTGACTAAAACTAAAATCATTTGTTCTGAGCATTTACCTTCTTTGAGGTACTCTAGAGCCTTGGTGGCTGACTGGCCTCTCATGCTTGCTCTTAACTTTGGTGGGAGATGAATCCGTGGTCAGAGTTTCTCCTGCACTGGAATATTAACACTTGAAAAAAAAAATGACTTTGTCATGTGATCACTCCTTAAGCATCATGGGATAATCCTCCTCCAGCGTTCTGGAGTTGCAGGTTCTGCACCAGTGGAAGCAGAATGCCACCAACACGCAAATCCCGAGTTTGAAGACTGAGGTCACCGTGGCAAGCAAGATCAGATCTCTGCTGTGGAATTGCCACGTGCCTCTGGCTTTACCTTCCAAGGCCACTCCAGAAGTTGCTGTCCTGGTTGAACCTTCCAGATCCACACTGGAAGTCACTATCTTAGTTACACCTCCTTTCCCCACTCTGGGAGTTGCTGTCTTGGTTCTGCCTCCCATGTCCACTCCATGGGTCGATGTTACTGTTGCTGCCCACGGTGAAATAGTGGTGACCCTGTTTGATTGTGTGTCTGTGTGTAAGAAAGACAAACACATTCGGTCAGTGGTCGTCACTCTCACTCTTTGAGGGCCACCAACAAGTCAGGTTTTCAGGATATCCCTAATGAACATTCTAACAATAAACACTGGGCTCTTTAGCAAAACGGGTCTAAAAATTATATCCACTCACTGATAAAACCATATTCTATTGTTCAACATACTCCTTTATTAATCTTGAAAAAATACACCTTAAAACTAAAAATAAAATCCTATTTTGTTACCAGCAACAGTCTTAAATGCAGAAACCTGACCTTCTAAAGATGTTAAGTTTCTACTTATCGTAAAATAAATTCACAGTTTAAGGGTTCAATCTGATTTGATATGCTTCAGAAAGATTTCGGCAAGGATTGAATAGCAGCATCAACTTTTTGGAAGGTATTGAACATGGTTGCAAGATTTATGTTTGGCACGTTTGATGATGTACCATGCCTAATAAGAACATAAGTGTTGCCACACTGGGACAGACCGAAGGTCCATCGAGCCCAGCATCCTGTTTCCAACAGTGGCCAATCCAGGTCACATATACCTGGCAAGATCCCAAAAACAGTACAATACGTTTTATGCTGCTTATCCTAGAATTAAGCAGTGGATTTTTTCCCAAGGCCATCTTAATAATGGTTTATGGACTTTTCTTTTAGAAAGTTATCCAAACCTTCTTTAAACCCTGCTAAGCTAACTGCTTTTACCACATTCTCTGGCAACAAATTCCAGAGTTTAATTATACGTTGAATTCCAGAGTTTAATGTATTGAAATTTGTGCAGGATCTTTTTTCACCTACGGAGTTAACTTGTTGCGTGGAATGTTTGGACAGATTGAAACAAACTATAAATTTATAAGTATGAACTTAACATCTATACAAAATTGAACTTCTGCATGTAGGATTGTTGCTGGTAACAAAATAAGATGCTTTAGGTTTTAAGGTGTATTTTTTTCAAGATTAATACAGGAGTACGTAGAATATGGTTTTTATTAATGAGCTAATAAATATTAATGAGAGAGATTTGCACATAATGGGGGCAGTAGACTTGCAAATCTCTTTCATGCAAATTCATGATGGATTGTAACTTTTTAGGTTGGTTTTTTTTTTTTTTTTTTTTAATTATTATATAAGATTGTAAATCTCATTGCTTTTCCTTGAAAAAAGCCTGTAAGGTGATCTACTTACATTTTTAGTGGAACTTATCTAAACTAATTAGGGGTATTGTGAAAACCGGATCCATTGGCGGCACTTGAGAACTGGGGGGGGGGGGGGCATGTGGGGAATGGGAAAGGGAAGATTAGGAGGGCAGGGCCAGCAATAGAGCAAACCTTTGGGCAGGGGATTTAAGGCCCCTTTTACGAAGCTATGGTAAAAGGCGGTCTACGCCAGCATCAGTGCGTGTTTTCGATGCATGACGAGGCCTCCTTTTACTATAGCGGATAAAAGGCTGGTTTTTTTTTAACGAAAAGAAATGGCCCTGCAGTAAATGATGATATCTATTCACTTGTTGTAGTGTAGGTGTAGTGTATATTTATTTATTTATTTATTTATTTGCAACATTTATACCCCGCTCGATAGCAGGTTCAGTGCGGCTTACAAAGTGTGGTACAAAGTGTCACAGAGATAATACAAAGTATGGTACAATGTAGCACAGAGATAACACAGAGTGGGACATTAGTAAGAGATGTAGGGAAGGGATTGGAGTGTGGGTAGTACTGGTGGTGTGGATTAGGTTCCAGACTTATATATGTATATGGAGGAAAAGCCTCAATTTCAAAATCTGCACGACCGTTCATAAAATACTTTACGGCAAAGCATCGGGATACATGACAGACCTCATCGACCTGCCAACCAGAAACACTACAAAAACCACACCATCATACCTAAACCTCCACTACCCAAGCAGCAACGGACTCAAGTACAAATCCACCTACGCATCCAGCTTTTCTTACCTAAGCGCACAAATATGGAACGCATTGCCAAAAGTAGTAAAAACTACGTTCGACCATCTAAACTTCCGGAAAGCACTAAAGAAGTAACTGTTTAGAAGAGCATACCCCACCAACCCAACATAAAAAAAACCTGGACATTTGCGACACAATGTAACCAAAGACCGCAATTGAACATTACTTGTACCTCATTCCGTCACATTATCACTTTGTATTCATTCATATCATGGGTTTGTTCTGACCGGAATCGGCTAACGCTGCTAACGGTAAGGTGTAAGCCACATTGAGCCTGCAAATAGGTGGGAATAATTGACGATAGGATACTCCTTTGTTGAGTATTTAGATGATGAATAAGAACCAGCATTGAATACAAACAGTCGAATGGTGTCACGGACCCTGATGCAGAGATAGAAACTCGGGCCGAAGTTGGGCCGTACATGAAGTTTATAGACTGATACGCTGGAAAGATAAGTATGCCCCATAACCCTAACAGACAATTGAATCGTGTGTTTTTGGGGGGACTTTAAGATCAAGGAGGTTCTTGAGCCTACGGTGAATGGATGGTGCTCCCTTAAGTTCAATAAATGCTCAACAAAGGAGGATCCTATCGTCAATTGAGGCTTTTCCTCCATATACATATATATATACATTACACCTACACTACAACAAGTGAATAGGTATCATTATTTTGGGTTGTTGCTACGACATTGTGATATTCTATTAGCTCTGAGTGGTATTTAGATTTCCTGCAGTAAATGAACCATTTGCTTTGTGGCCATTTCTAGGGGAAGCCCTTAACACCACCCCTTGAGGTGGTCATAAGGGCTACTGTGTTAACCCAACAGTAACTGGGCTGAGCATAGCACCGTCCAATGACTGCCAGTTAAGTTCCAGTGCTACAAAAACATACATTTTTATTGTAGCACCAGAAATGGCACTGGGGATAAGGAAGTACCTCCGGGCTCCTGGTAGTTCTGGATTGGCGTGTGTCATGCTCGTTACTGTGTGCCAACCCTTTGCTCAAAGGGTCCTTTAGAGGTTCTTGTACTAAGGTGTGCTGAAAAAATGGCCTGCGGTCGTGTAGATGTGTGTTTAAGGCGCGTGCAGAATCATTTTTCAGCGCACCTGCAAAAAATAAAAAAAGCCTTAAAAAATTTTTTTGCCGAAAGTGGACGTGTGGCAAAATGAAAATTGCCGCGCATCCATTTTGGGTCTGAGACCTTACCGCCAGCCATTGACCAGGCGGTAAAGTCTCACATGGTAACCTGGGCGGTAATGACCTCCGAGCATCCAATGCCACTTGGCGCGCGCCCAATACGCACGTCCGAAATTAAAAAAATATTTTTTCGGATGCGTGTATCGTGTGTGTGCCAAAAATGAAATTACCACAAGAGCTTACGCGGCTTAGTAAAAGGACCCCCTTAGGTCAGATAAAACCCCTCCCACACCTCTTCTTTCACATATTAACCTGCTTTCACTATTTCAGAATTAGGGACAGAGGGGGATGGAGGTCTGGGGTTTAGGGAGTGGGGCAGGAGGACAAGAAGTTTGTTGATTATGCCATGCACTGAAGAAACAACAGTACATATTGTGTTTGGTAAAGAGTTAAACAAGATTTATGGCCAAGGAGCAAATATTTATAATAACAAAAGATAGAATGACATTGACCCGAATACTTTACCTGACACTCTCAGCTCCGTCCATCGGTTGCTTTGCCACTCTTTAGATTCTCCAGTGTTTGTCGTCACTCCCAGTCTGCAGATGTACTTGTTACTGTCCCTCTCCTTCAGCTCTCTTATTTTGATAGAAGCTGTTTTCTCACTCCAAGGCTCCCCATTCAGGGAGATCCTTCCCCTGTAATCTTGATGGGTGAAGAAGCCTTGCCTGTTGTGTTTGTAGATGTAATCTCCATGCAAGCTGTTAATTCTCCAATACACACTCACATTCCGGATGGGATCAATCTTCCAGGGGTAGGAGAAGGAGCAGGGAAGGATGACCGACTTCCCCACCACAGCTGAGACCAGCTCAGGCTGAAACACCTGGTACCCGCTTCCCTGAGTAACAACTAAAGACAGAGATAGAGAGAAATACAAATATTCAACACCACAAACCTGACAGACAAGGATAGTGGAAAGTCGACTTCTAATGCTGTGGAAACATTTAGGAGTCCTTTTACTAAGCCGTGGTAAAAAGTGGCTTGCGGTAGTGTAGGTGCGGTTTTGGGGCGCGCGCAGAAATATTTTTCAATGCGCGTACCAAAAATGCCTTTTTTCTATTTTTGCTGAGAATGGACGTGCGGCAAAATCAAAATTGCCGCGTATCCCTTTTGGGTGTCTGACCTTACTGCCTGCCATAGCCCTAGCGGTAAAGAATCTGCAATGGTAATGACCTACGCACATCAGATGTCACTTGGTGTGTGTCAGCTACGCGTGTCCCAAAATAAAAAAATATTCTCCAGACCCACGTAGCGGACACGCGCCAAAAATGAAATTACTGCAAGAGGCACATGGTAGTCGGGCAGTAAGTTCATTTTGGCATGCGTTGGGCACGCGTGGAGCCTTATGCGGCTTAGTAAATGGGGCCCTTATTTTGGAGACTCAACAGAGACTTGCGTTTCGGCGATAAGCCTACTTCAGGAGACTTCATATCCTATATAATAATTTGCACCTCCAACGTTCCATTGCTGTCTGGCTGCCTGGGTTCGTAACATCTGATGGCGCCAGCCAGCCTCCAGCGTTCCGTTCCATTCCCCCTCACTGCCCCGCCCTCGTGTCAAAACGTAATGATGTCAGAGGGTGGAACAGTGAGAGGGAAGGGAACACTGGAGGTGAGCTGATGTCAGGAGGGATGTTACGAACGGAACGGAAGCCAGCGCCAGCCAGCCAGAGAACGTTCAGGTACAAATCGAGGGGAGGAGAGAATCGCGGGACATCGAGGGGAGGGAGGGAGGGAAGGGCAGAGGAGAATTGATGGACATGGATGGGATGGGAGGACAGTAGAGGAGAGAATCACGGGACATAGATGGGAGGGCAGGGAAGAGGAGAATCGCTGGACATGGAGGGGAGGGGAGGGAAGAATCACTGGACATAGAGGGGATGGGAGGGAAGGGAAGGGAAGAATCGATGGACATGGATGGGAGGGAAGGGAAGAATCAATGGACATGGAGGGGAGGAGATGGGAGGGAGGGAAGGGAAGAATCGATGGACATGGAGGGGAGGAGATGGAAGGGAAGGGAAGAATCGATGGACATGGAGGGGAGGGGATGGGAGGGAAGGGAAGGGAAGAATCAATGGACATGGAGGGGAGAGAATGGGAGGGAAGGGAAGGGAAGAATCGATGGACATAGAGGGGAGGAGATGGGAGGGAAGGAAGGGAAGAATCGATGGACATGGAGGGGAGGGCAGGGGAGAGACAAAAAAATCGCTTACAAGAGAGCCTTTCTAGGGCCCGTTTCATTGTTGAGGAAACGGGCTGGGTTTCACTAGTAATATATATGTAAAGCACAAATGGATAAATGGTAGTTGGTAATAGTGGATAAAACAATGGTCTTGAAAAAGACCTTTCTAGAGAAAACGAGATTGTAGTAAACAACGAGCCATCCATGCTCTTTTCTCGGAGAGCACGCGTTGTTCCTGGGCAGCTTGGTCTACTTCCCACTATCCTTGTTTGTCTGTCCTCCTGGGCTCTCAGTGTTCCTCTGCTTCGGCAGACTTTCACCACACCACAAAACTTTCATCTGTTACAGAAACTAAACACGAGCGATTTCAGCCAGTGGGACTATGAGGGAATACAATCTCTAAAGGAACAAAAGATGTACTGAGAACGCCCAGTCCTTCCGGCAGGAGAGCAAGAAGTGAAGAGCGACTCGTCTCCAGAAGTGAAACATCTGCTGACTGATGTACCTGATGCCTGAAAACCAGGGTGGGGGGGGGGGGGGCAAAGTTTGGAAAGATACGTGGGTGTGAACCTCACTCTCTTTTAGACGTATCTGGGGGGGGGGGGGGGAGCTGAGGAGACAGTATGAATATTTATGAGGTGTTTGAAAGGCTGGCTCTGTGATAGGACTACACAGGACCTGGGTTCCATTCCCCAGCCTAAGGCTGGAGGTCCTGTAGAGACACTCCTGGAAGGGAGTGGCTTAAGGACTGGTTAGCCAATCTGAAGCAGAAGGGCCTCTGCTTTCCAAAACGTGTCAAAAAATGTATTAAGATAGTCCAATAAAGAAAGTATCACCTTATTTTCTTTTGTTTTATTTCTATTCGTAACCTTTGACATGGACTAATATGGCAACCGCACTACTTTTTCCAAGACGGCAGTATTTTAGAAAAAGGATCATAGTTGGAAAAAATAAATAGGAAAAACAGTAGATTGTCAAATCGGGCAACGTGTAAGTCAGACTGAATGTCCAGGTACCCGGAAACACAGGAAGGTTGCCACCGATGTAGGTGAGAAGGAGCAGGTGTAGTTGCTGTCATTTACATATTGGGGACACACATGTGCATTCCCCTTCTAAGAGAGGGAATACATGTGTATGTTTCAGTTCTTCTCTATCCCCCTCCTCCCAACATACACATCGTGCAGATATACACATGTAAAAAACGGCTTTCAAAAATCGAGTTTTACTTGTGTATATCGCAAATTAGACTTCTAAAATAAGGGACATAATATATGAATACAGCGCAGACAACTGAAGCAGAGTCTGTGAAGAAACCTGAACCAATCAGGGATTTGTCTTCCGTAAGATTCTAAAAATTGATTTCCAGGACAGGTTCCTCTTACTGTCTCTATGATGTCATTATGTTCTTATCATGAGGACACAAATGCCTCACGCTTATGACATCACAATGCCTCACTGTCCATGGTTCTGCAGTTTCATGTATTACTGGCAGTGTGAGGGGCAGGTCTCTAATACTGCCTGAGGGAGGTTTCTGGGCACCTGAGAAGCGTGAATGGGGCAGGTGGGAAACAGCAGCTGGGTGTGCCAGTGCATGAATTTCTCTGCAGGACAGAGCAGAAACAAAGGCCCCATCTGTACCCCAGATATGGTGATCCGATCCAGATGCAGGGCAGCTACTGCTCGAAGGTCATATGAGAAGTCAAACCTCCGAAGGAAGGAGGACAGTCTCAAAAGTGGGTCTTCTCCTCCCTCACACTCAACCTGATCTCACTTCAGAATTATCTGCCAGGAGCGGTGATTTATCTGAAGAATATAGATAGGGGTGACATTATCTATATGTTATATAAACACACCTAAATGATCGTGTTGGACTTTACCTGACACTGTGAGCTCCGTCCCTTGGGTGTTGTGCCATGTTTCAGGTCTTCCGTCATTTTTCACCACCTCCACTCCGCAGAAGTACCTGTTTCGATCACTTTTCCTCAGGTCTGTTATTGTGATAGAAGCTGTTTTTCTTCCCCAAGGATCCCCGATCAAGAAGACCCGTCCCCTGTAAGCCAGAGGGGTAGAGCCCTCGTTGCCTGGGTAGATATAATCTCCATCTGGGCTGTTAAGTCTCCACCACACTTTCATCTTCCAGAAGGATTCGACCTCCTGGGGGTTGGATAAGAAGCAGGGAAGGATGACTGATTTTCCCACCACAGCTGAGACTGATGCAGGCTGAAATGCCTGGTATCTGGAACCATGGGCTGAGACTGGAGACAAAGAGAGAGGCAGATAGATATACATTAAAAAGCAAAAGATCTGATTCTGTCCTAGAAACGACATGCCAGGGAGATTCTCCTGTGAGACAGTGAGGGAATGAGATGCCTGCAGGAGAGAGAGAACAGAACAGTGACAGACTCCCCTTCAGAAATGAAATGCCGCTGTCCAATGTACCTGGCACTCAGGGAGAGATGCTGGAGTTAACCTTACTATTTTTTTTTTTTTGTAAAGAGAGGTTTGTTTCCATACCTTTTCTGAAGGATCCCCAGCCAGTTGAGTTTATAACCTGCTTTACTAACAAGTTCTAATTGGTTTACATTTAACAGTATGTTATCAAACGATTAGCTAACATTAATTAGTAATAACTTACAGTGGAACTGTTCAGTATATAGTAAACAATATTACATTACATCTTATTAACTAGCTATACATGGTTGAGCATAATTGTTTATGTAAGATCATATTTAATATGAACCTTGATAGTCTTTGGAACTCATGGTCTATAATGTAGACCCTTCGCCATTTTTTATCGGGACAAGTTTGGGTTCCATGTGAGTGTTCTGGTGACCAATTATTTGTTCTTAAAAGATAAATCTAGGAGAGGTGATGTTTGAGTAATCATATTTATTGAGTTTAACTATCATAACCTCAGGGGATGTGAGCTGGAGATGATGATGGGGAGGGCAACTTAGAACCAGAGGTGATGTTGACAAGTGGAAGGGGTGAGAGAAAGAGACTGGGAGAAGGGGAAAGGTTTAAGAGAAAGAAAGAGAGGACACAAACACATTTTGTATAAGATTTTTTTTTTTATTTTTGTACCCCACACTTTCCCACTCCCACTCATGGCAGACTCAATGTGGCAATGGAGGGTTAAGTGACTTGCCCAGAGTCACAAGGAGCTGCCTGTGCCTGAAGTGGGAATCGAACTCAGTTCCTTAGGACCAAAGTCCACCACCCTAACCACTAGGCCACTCCTCCACTGTTGCTACTATTTGAGATTCTACATGGAATGTTGCTATTCCATGTAGAAGTCGGCCCTTGCAGATCACCAATGTGGCCGCGCAGGCTTCTGCGAGTCTGACGTCCTGCACGTACGTGCAGGACGTCAGACTCACAGAAACAGAAGCCTGCGCAGCAGCCTTCTACATGGAATGTTGCTAGTGGAATAGCAACATTCCATGTAGAATCTCCAATATTCTATGTAGAATCTCCAATAGTAGCAACATTCCATGTAGAATCTCCAATAGTATCTATTTTATTTTTGTTACATTGGTATCTATTTTATTTTTGTTACATTTGTACCCTGCGCTTTCCCACTCATGGCAGCTTACATGGGGCAATGGAGGGTTAAGTGACTTGCCCAGAGTCACAAGGAGCTGCCTGTGCCTGAAGTGGGAATCGAACTCAGTTCCTCAGGACCAAAGTCCACCACCCTAACCACTAGGCCACTCCTCCACTGTTGCTACTATTTGAGATTCTACATGGAATGTTGCTATTCCACTAGAAGTCGGCCCTTGCAGATCAGCAATGTACGTGCAGGACGTCAGACTCACAGAAACAGAAGCCTGCGCGGCCACATTGGTGGAATAGCAACATTCCATGTAGAATCTCCAATAGTATGTATTTTATTTTTTTTACATTTGTACCCCGCGCTTTCCCAGTCATGGCAGGCTCAATGCGGCTTACATGGGGCAATGGAGGGTTAAGTGACTTGCCCAGAGTCACTAGGAGCTGCCTGTGCCTGAAGTGGGAATCAAACTCAGTTCCTCTCTCTCTCTCTCTCTCTCTCCTTCTCCCTACCTCTTTCTCTCACCCCTTCCACTTGTCAACATCACCTCTGGTTCTAAGTCGGATAGGGTGGCCATGAGACAGAAGGGAAAGTGTATGAGATATGCTGTAAGAAATGCATACTGGGGGAAGGAGATTATTTAGCGGGATTTATTAACCACCTTTATGAAGAGATTCACCCAAGGTGGTGGACATTTAACATAAAACTTACAACTTTGTTAACAGCACAACAATAGTAAAATAACCAAGAATAAACATAAATACAATAAATGAGGTAAACTTGAAAACAGTAAATTGAAACCTAATAATAGAACTACAGTGAAATAGTATCAAAAATATACACATTTAACTGCGCTGGAATTCAAATACCAGAGATATAAAACAATGTTAGCATAATACTGATACACCTAATAAGCAGCATTGGAACATTCAACTAACATAGACATGATGCTAGAGATTTTTGACAATACGGCTTACCATATACAGTGGTGGAAATAAGTATTTGATCCCTTGCTGATTTTGTAAGTTTGCCCACTGACAAAGACATGAGCAGCCCATAATTGAAGGGTAGGTTATTGGTAACAGTGAGAGATAGCACATCACAAATTAAATCCGGAAAATCACATTGTGGAAAGTATATGAATTTATTTGCATTCTGCAGAGGGAAATAAGTATTTGATCCCCCACCAACCAGTAAGAGATCTGGCCCCTACAGACCAGGTAGATGCTCCAAATCAACTCGTTACCTGCATGACAGACAGCTGTCGGCAATGGTCACCTGTATGAAAGACACCTGTCCACAGACTCAGTGAATCAGTCAGACTCTAACCTCTACAAAATGGCCAAGAGCAAGGAGCTGTCTAAGGATGTCAGGGACAAGATCATACACCTGCACAAGGCTGGAATGGGCTACAAAACCATCAGTAAGACGCTGGGCGAGAAGGAGACAACTGTTGGTGCCATAGTAAGAAAATGGAAGAAGTACAAAATGACTGTCAATCGACAAAGATCTGGGGCTCCACGCAAAATCTCACCTCGTGGGGTATCCTTGATCATGAGGAAGGTTAGAAATCAGCCTACAACTACAAGGGGGGAACTTGTCAATGATCTCAAGGCAGCTGGGACCACTGTCACCACGAAAACCATTGGTAACACATTACGACATAACGGATTGCAATCCTGCAGTGCCCGCAAGGTCCCCCTGCTCCGGAAGGCACATGTGACGGCCCGTCTGAAGTTTGCCAGTGAACACCTGGATGATGCCGAGAGTGATTGGGAGAAGGTGCTGTGGTCAGATGAGACAAAAATTGAGCTCTTTGGCATGAACTCAACTCGCCGTGTTTGGAGGAAGAGAAATGCTGCCTATGACCCAAAGAACACCATCCCCACTGTCAAGCATGGAGGTGGAAATGTTATGTTTTGGGGGTGTTTCTCTGCTAAGGGCACAGGACTACTTCACCGCATCAATGGGAGAATGGATGGGGCCATGTACCGTACAATTCTGAGTGACAACCTCCTTCCCTCCGCCAGGGCCTTAAAAATGGGTCGTGGCTGGGTCTTCCAGCACGACAATGACCCAAAACATACAGCCAAGGCAACAAAGGAGTGGCTCAGGAAGAAGCACATTAGGGTCATGGAGTGGCCTAGCCAGTCACCAGACCTTAATCCCATTGAAAACTTATGGAGGGAGCTGAAGCTGCGAGTTGCCAAGCGACAGCCCAGAACTCTTAATGATTTAGAGATGATCTGCAAAGAGGAGTGGACCAAAATTCCTCCTGACATGTGTGCAAACCTCATCATCAACTACAGAAGACGTCTGACCGCTGTGCTTGCCAACAAGGGTTTTGCCACCAAGTATTAGATCTTGTTTGCCAGAGGGATCAAATACTTATTTCCCTCTGCAGAATGCAAATAAATTCATATACTTTCCACAATGTGATTTTCCGGATTTAATTTGTGATGTGCTATCTCTCACTGTTACCAATAACCTACCCTTCAATTATGGGCTGCTCATGTCTTTGTCAGTGGGCAAACTTACAAAATCAGCAAGGGATCAAATACTTATTTCCACCACTGTAGCTGAAGGACCAAGAGCAGATATGTGATGGGAACAAGATGAATGGTACAGAATCAGTTGGGATGATTTGATGGTTAGCTAAACTCAAGGCAAGTTCTTTGTATAGTTAAGCAAGAGATAAGGAACTGATCTAAGTTCCAGTGTGTGTACCAAGCGAGTCCAGGTGCAAAATGGGTGTATAGTCAGTCACCCTATGTATTAAAGGCTTGGGTGAAGAGTCAAGCTTTCACCTGCTTCCTGAAGTAGAGGTAGTCTCGAGTTGTACGTAGCCATCTGGGAGTAAATTCCAGAACGTGGGGGCTACTCCTGAGAAGGCTTGTTGGTGGGTGTCACATCGTATGATTTCTTTTGATGAGGGTACAGATATTGATGATCTTTGAGAGGACCTTAGTCTTAAAGATGTGTAAAGGGCTAACTTATTCTTTAAGTACTCTAGCCCATTTTGTCTGAGGGCCTTGAAAATCAAACACAAAGTGTTAAATTTAGCCCTGTAAGGCTCTGGTAGCCAGTGTAGTTTTTGCAGGAAGGGTGTGATGGGGTCACCCCACTTGCAGCCTTCTGTCAGTTGCGCTGCAGCATTCTGAATTAGTTGGAGCTGATACAAACTCTTTTTGGTTTGGCCAGTGTACAGGGCATTCCAGTAGTCTAGTCGTGATGTTATCATGGCATGGACCACTGTAGTCAGACTCGTCTTTTCAATATATGGAGAGAGATTTCATAGCTGCCATGGGTGATAGAGTCAATTTTTGAAGGTTGTTTGAATTTGTGGGATCAGCGTGAGTCGGGGGTGTATCTGGACTTCACCGTTAGGGGGGTCCAGAGCCGAGGTGAGGGAGCACATTTGGCCTTCTATATTCAGACATCAAAAGCTGGCAGAATAAGATGTACTCCTCCTGAGAGGGAGAGGAGGACTGTGTAAAATTTGGATTAGTGTGCCACAGGGATCAAACAAATTTGAAAGTGTGGTACAAAATTAAAAAAAAGGACTGAGAAGCGGCTGAGATTCCTGATTTTGAACAAGTAATCAATAGAAATAGAATAAAATAAAGCATAGAAAAGAAAATAAGATGATACCTTTTTTTATTGGACTAACTTAATATTTTTTGATTAGCTTTCGAAGGTAGCCCTTCTTCATCTGGACTAACGCGGCTACCACCTTTGTCTACTCAAGGTCGAAGACACCGCATATAGCCGCACGAATAAGCAATGACGAAGAAGGGCTACCTTCGAAAGCTAATCAAAAAATGTATTACGTTAGTCCAATAAAAAAGGTATCATCGTCTTTTCTTTTCTATGTTTTATTTTATTCTATTTCTATTGATTACCTTTAAAAGGGAACTAACACGGCTACCACATCTCTCCAGCGATTTTAGCAGAAAGAGAAGGACGGGAGACTATCCACCTTATAATTGAAAGAGAAAAACGCCTAGATTTCGACCCAAATCGGGAGATAGACATTTATCTCACAAAAACGAATAAATCGGTATAATGGAAAGCAGATTTTGGACGTTTTCAACTGCACTCCATCACGGAAGCGTACAAAGTTGACGGGGGCATGTCGGAGGCGTGGCGAAGGTGGAACTGGGGCGTGGTTATCGGCCGAGGAGAGATGGGCGCCTTTCGCCGATAATGGAAAAAACGTATGCGTTTGTAGCTAGAATTTAGGGCACTTTTCCTGGACCCTGTTTTTTCACGAATAAGGCCCCCAAAAGTGCCCTAAATGACCAGATTACCACCAGAGGGAATCGGGGATGACCTCCCCTGACTCCCCCAGTGGTCACTAACTCCCTCCCACCACAAAAAAAATGATGTTTCACAACTTTTTATTTTCACCCTCAAATGTCATACCCACCTCCCTGGCAGCAGTATGCAGGTCCCTGGAGCAGTTGTTATGGGGTGCAGTGGACTTCAGGCACGTGGACCCAGGCCCATCCCCCCCTACCTGTTACAATTGTGCTGCTTAATGCTTAGTCGTCCAACCCCCCCAAACCCACTGTACCCACATGTAGGTGCCTCCCTTCACCCCTTAGGGCTATAGTAATGGTGAAGACTTGTGGGCAGTGGGTTTTGAGGGGGATTTGGGGGGCTCAACACACAAGGGAAGGGTGCTATGCACCTGGGAGCTCTTTTACCTTTTTTTTTGTTTTTGTAAAAGTGCCCCCTAGGGTGCCCGGTTGGTGTCCTGGCATGTGAGGGGGACCAGTGCACTACGAATCTTGGCCCCTCCCACGAACAAATGCCTTGGATTTATTCGTTTTTGAGCTGGGTGCTTTCATTTTCCATTATCACTGAAAAACAAAAATGCCCAGCTCACAAATTGTCGAATAAAACATGGACGTCTATTTTTTTCGAAAATACGGTTCGGTCCGCCCCTTCACGGACCCATTCTCGGAGATAAACGCCCATGGAGATAGACGTTTTCGTTCAATTATGCCCCTCCACGACTTACAGGAACAGACATAAAAGCAGATGGGGGAGATCCCCAGAAGGGGTGGGAGCCTGTACTTACTCGCTAAGCCTGAGGTTAGCACCAACAGGGAGAATCCACTGAGCGTCTCCAGAACTTTCTGGGTGAATTTTTTCTCCATTTGGAACCTCGGCTGTATTTTCTCTGGCTGTTCTCTGGCTGAACCTCCTTAGAAATGTTTTACATGAAGCTGAGTCTGGTTAGGAACATTTACTAGCAAAAGGAAGAAGTGAAACCAATGCTTGTTTCCAAATATCTTGTGTAGTAGAAATAATCCAGTGATGAGGGGGGGGGGGAGGACAGATGCAGAGGAAGAAGGCTTTTGCCAAAGGGTATTGTTATTAGTTTTCTGATCTCTTCTCGTGGTCTTGTTCTTGTGCTGGGTGATGCAGCAAAATCACTTCTCTGATCACAAAAGCATTTGGGAACAAGTTGAAATGTACGTGTCATGCTGTATGCATCACACAAGAGCATGTTTCACTAACCAAGTGCAAGGCTGGAATGTGAGCGACTGAACAGCTGGAGCAGAGAGAATGAGTGACCAAGTAGACAGAGTGGCTATGAGTAGTCATGGTGATAAGTAGATGGAGGGGTTATGAGTGGTGGTGGTGGGGGATTATGAGTGGTAGGAGAGTGAGTGAATGATAGAATAGTGGTTTATAAGTGGCAGGAGGCCAAGATACTGAGTGTGTAAGGGATTGGGGGGGAGGGGACTAAGTCAGTGAGTAGGTGCAGAGATGATGAATAGTGGAGTGAGTGGATAGGGGTGTTTAATAAATGTGGCTGAGGATGAAGTGGTGAGTTAGTAGGGGGGCTGAGTGAATAAATAGTTGGATTATTTGGGGGGGGGGGAGAATTGTGAGTGCACAGGAACATTAAAGAATAGTGCAAGGAACTAAGTCAATGGGACATGAAAGAGGAATTGCCTACAGCAAGTAGGGTGTGAGGCCCCTGGAGCAGCCTTTCCTCCTTCTCTGTACCCTGCTCTTGTTTAGTGACCGGCCCAGTTTCCCCACCTGCTGCCACAATCTGGTGCCTTTCACTTCTTAGGCAGGCAGGGCCCAATCTCCCCACCTGCAGAGGCGATGTTATAAGACTTGGCTTTTCCCTGAAGATTCTGTCATGGAGGTTACCTTTGTTGTCAGTGAGGAAGAGGCTAGTGGATTCTGGAGGTCAACCAAGGCTGGAGTTTGGAGCATCTTACAGAATGGAGAATGGGATAAGTGGGAGTGTCCGTTCTGTAAGATGCTCCAAACTCCAGCCTTGGTTGCCCTCCAGAATCCACTAGCCACATTCCTGTGCCTGCTCTGCAGAGCACCTTGGGCTAAAATCTCTTTCCCATGCTGGCTTTTTTATTTTTCAAATTCTTGCTGACCTCCTTCCAGTCTGCTCTTGCACTTGCAAAACAAGAGTCTTATGTCCATTTGACAAACTTTCTTGCGTCCAGCCTTTGCCGTCTCTTTACCCTGCTGAAAACATGCCACCACCCAACTCATCCTTTACTTTCTGCTAAGACTATGGCCGAGTACTTCCATGACAAGGTTCACAGACCTTGAGTTCTCCAAAAGGTCACCTCCAGCTTCCTTTTCCCCACTTCCTTCAAACCCTCATCTCAAGGGGGCAGGGACTTCAGCTCTAGAAGTCTTGGGAGGCTGGATGCTGCAGTGCCCAGGTTGCCCAGAAATGCATCTTGTGGATGTAACGTTAAAGGCTGCGGAGATGCCAGGTTTTCCACTCCTAGACTGGATATTTTGATTCTGTCCTGGATTTTTGACCACCCCCATTCTGGTGCATAATGAGACTTGCAGAATTGAATTCAATGGGCAGGGATCAGGCACTACAAATCCCATACTGCTTTGGGATGTAAGTTGAAAACCAGGATTGTCGTAAAATCTCTGAGGCTGATCTTACGGCGGCTTGCTGTGCATTAGAACGTGTTAAGTCTTTCTCCGCTGTAAGTATACAGACTTGTGTTGGAACCACATTCGCAACCTCTGTTAAATTGGCTTTACCAGCTAGTAACAGATCTAGTGGATGCCCTGAGTAGAATTCACAGGGGGGGGGGGGGGGGGGCGGGTCCGTCTGTGCACTAAGGGGCAATTGTACCACAGGACCCCCCCCCCCCCCCATTTAGGTGCCTGATAATATGGGCCCAAGCGTCCTTATTGAATCCTGGTAAACATTAGGGTCCCCAATATTTGTGTACGTCTAGGTGCCCCAGTCTACACCTGCCATAGACGGGGAGTAACCCACATGCACACTACAAATAGCCATTTGAGCACTCACCAAGTGGATGCCCAAATGATATTTTCACAGGTAAGTGTACACTTGGGCACTTAAATGTCAGCATTCTGTACCTTTAGGCGTACAAGATGGAGCATAAATAAGTGACTTATTACAAAATTTCTCTTTAAGTGATTAACATCTTGATCCAGTGCAACCATTCACTCTCTCCTGCCCCTTTGTACCTTCCAGTCACTCTTCTTCCCCTCCCCCATCACTGCCAGTCACTCTCTCCTCCCCCTTTTGTCCCATCCAGTCACTCTCTCCCCTCCTCCATTGCTGCCAGTTACTCTCTTTTCTCCCCTTGTCCCTAACAGTCACTCTCTCTCCCCCCATCACTACCAGTCACTCTCTCCTCTCCTCTTGTCCCTACCAATCACTTTCTCTCCCCCCTTGTCCCTACCAATCACTTTCTCTCCCCTCTCACTACCAGTCACTCTATGTTCCCCCCATCTTGCCAGTCACTCTCTCACTCACTCCACCTTTTGTCCCATCCAGTCACTCTCTCCCCTCCTCCATCGCTGCCAGTTACTCTCTTTTCTCCCCTTGTCCCTAACAGTCACTCTCTCTCCCCCCATCACTACCAGTCACTCTCTCCTCTCCTCTTGTCCCTACCAGTCACTCTTTCCTCCCACCTTGTCTCCCTAGTCACTCTCTCTGCCCTCCACTCCTCCTATCACTGCCAGTCACCTTCTCCTCCCCTTCTCCCATCACTGTGTCACTCTCTCTCCCCTCCCCCATTACTGTCAGTCACCTTCTCCTCCCCCTTGTCCCTACCAATCACTTTCTCTCCCCTCTCACTACCAGTCACTCTATGTTCCCCCCATCTTGCCAGTCACTCTCTCACTCCACCTTTTGTCCCATCCAGTCACACTCTCCCCTCCTCCATCACTGCCAGTTACTCTCTTTTCTCCCCTTGTCCCTAACAGTCACTCTGTCTCCCCTCATCACTACCAGTCACTCTCTCCTCTCCTCTCGTCCCTACCAGTCGCTCTTTCCTCCCACCTTGTCTCCCTAGTCACTCTCTCTGCCCTCCACTCCTCCCATCACTGCCAGTCACCTTCTCCTCCCCTTCTCCCATCACTGTGTCACTCTCTCTCCCCTCCCCCATTACTGTCAGTCACTTTCTCCTCCCCCTTGTCCCTACCAATCACTTTCTCTCCCCTCTCACTACCAGTCACTCTATGTTCCCCCCATCTTGCCAGTCACTCTCTCACTCCACCTTTTGTCCCATCCAGTCACACTCTCCCCTCCTCCATCGCTGCCAGTTACTCTCTTTTCTCCCCTTGTCCCTAACAGTCACTCTGTCTCCCCCCATCACTACCAGTCACTCTCTCCTCTCCTCTCGTCCCTACCAGTCGCTCTTTCCTCCCACCTTGTCTCCCTAGTCACTCTCTCTGCCCTCCGCTCCTCCCATCACTGCCAGTCACCTTCTCCTCCCCTTCTCCCATCACTGTGTCACTCTCTCTCCCCTCCCCCATTACTGTCAGTCACTTTCTCCTCCCCCCTTGTCCCTACCAATCACTTTCTCTCCCCTCTCTCTACCAGTCACTCTATGTTCCCCCTCCCCCCCATCTTGCCTGTCACTCTCTCACTCCACCTTCCAGCAACAGAAAGAGCCAACCCCTCCTATCACTATTATGGTTTATTGGGAATTTGATATACAATCTTAGCAAGCATTTCAAGGCACATACAGTGTAATAAAACTGGAAAAGAAAAGAAATTTATCATTGCACAGGAAAGCACTGTAAACATTAATAATGCAACAGAGGGACACACTCAAAGGTCAGGTGCTGCTAATCACCGTCATAGCTAGCTATGTACAGCTGACGCCATTGGTTTCCCTTGCTAGCATCATGTGAGTTTGCTGGGAGTATTTGGGAACATGTTGCACAGGGTATGATTGATGCTTGTGACAATTTTGGTCTTTCACTCTTTCACCCCACTGCTTATTCACGACCATTGGCTTGCTGTCCAGTTCCGGGTGTAATTTTAAGATTCTGGTCCTGACAACCAAGGCCCTGTATACAGAAAACCCACTTGATTTGGCTTTCCAGATCTCCTCAATCTATGTGAGAACAGCACACGATGATCCCTAGTGCGGAAAAAGTAGAAAGTGGGAACAGAGTCAGGCTCTCCAAAGAATACCGGAGTCGTTAGATGTGACTTAAAAAGCTTTATCGGAGGATGACTAGGGACGTCTAGAGTGACACATTCCCTGCATCAAAAGGTCTTTCTAAAGACCACACTCTTCTAAAATCTGCATACCGAGGATCTACACCATCATATACAGACAACAAGACTCATGAGGAAGGCACCGTGTATGCCGAAACTTGGTACCTTGTTGAGTCATCCTCCAATAAAGTTTTTAAGTCACATCTAACGACTAAGGTATTCTTTGGAGAGCCTGATTCTGTTCCCACTCTCTGCTTTTTCCACAATAGGGACCAGTGTGTTTTTTCTAGCAAAAAAGGTGCCGGTACTCAAATGCTAAGGCCACCCTTCAGGGATGAGGTGACCCACCCCACAATAGCCAGGCCCCCTGCAACCAGTCACAGAATCTATGACAAGGCAGAATTGGTGTGTAGAGCCTGAGCTCTTTCATTAAAACTTGGGGTCCATGGGTCAATTTTAGCAGACAATGGAAAAGGTGCCGGTACACAGTACCCCCAAGTACCCCCTCAAAAAAAGCCCTGATAGGGGCCATCACATGGTGTTCTTACATAGATTGAGGAGATCTGGAAAGCCAAATAAAGTGGGGTTTCTGTATAGAGGGCTTTGGTTGTCAGGACCAGAATCTTAACTTATACCCTGAACTGGACGGGAAGCCAATGGTAGTGAATAAGCAGTGGGGTGGCAAGAGTCAAATCTACTAGCATGGCATTTCAAATTTCATCTTGGTTTGATTTAATGCAAAAAAAGAAAAACTATCTCAGCGGTTTACAATATAATAATAATAATGATGGGGAAAAAAAGGGACGATACGCATGGCAATCAAAGGCAAGAATTAAATCAAATTTTAGGCTATCCCCAGTGCAGGTCCTTCATGTGCACTGAGGTGACTTTTAGCACTGCAATAAGATGGCCCCATTTTCCATTAAGTGTGGGGGGGGGGGGGGGGGGTAAATGGGACTTGATATACTGCCTTTCTGTGGTATTTTGCAACTACATTCAAATCAGTTTACATATATATAGGTACTTATTTTGTACCAGGGGCAATAGAGGGTTAAGTGACTTGCCCAGAGTCACAAGGGGCTGCAGTTGGAATTGAACTCAGTTCCCCAGGATCAAAGTCCACTGCACTAACCACTAGGCTACTCCTCCACTCATTCCACCAATAAGAGCCAACCTCATCAGTGATGTCACAATGGCTTGCATGCCTATACTTGGCTCACTTCTGATATTGTGATGTCATAAGGGAAAGGGGGAAAGGGAAATGGGACTTGATATACTGCCTTTCTGAGGTTTACATATATTCAGGTACTTATTTTGTACCAGGGGCAATGGAAGGTTAAGTGACTTGCCCAGAGTCACAAGGAGCTACAGTGGGAATTGAACCCAGTTCCCCAGGATCAAAGTCCACTGCACTAACCACTAGGCTACTCCTCCACATGCCACATGCTTGTTTCAAAATATCAAGAACTATTCCACAAAAATTGAAAAGCGCTTTTCAAAATCTAAATGTGGTTACAAAAATATGCTGTGGTAAATATTAAACTGTATTTTTACCTTGTAGCTTAGGTCAGCATTAAGAAGAGGAAACAGAGCATTAAGGAAGGGAAAAAAAACCCACCTCTGTACATCATTGAAAGCACATAAAAGATAAGCAATATTCTTTTGAATTTTGTGAAAACATTTAAGAGCACGTGCCATACTCAACATTTTTTGGGCAATGAGAAACGAGAAGATAAAAGTTATAAAATTAAAAAAATTGATAAACTGAAAAATAGGGGAGGAGAGTGAACTGGACTGGAGTTTTTTCTAGCCAGTGAAGAAGTGCTGTTCTGTGTTCAATTCAGACCACTGACTTATAGAGGCTTTTTCCTCCTTAATTCTCCATTTCTTCTTATTAATGTTGATGTACAAGATAGAAATACAGTTTAATTTATTTATTTTTTTTGTTACATTTGTACCCTGCGCTTTCCCACTCATGGCAGGCTCAATGCAGCGGGCAATGGAGGGTTAAGTGACTTGCCCGGAGTCAAAAGGAGCTGCCTGTGCCTGAAATGGGAATTGAACTCAGTTCCCCAGGACCAAAGTCCACCACCCTAACCACTAGGCCACTCCTCCACTGACCCTAACCCCTAGGCCACTCCTCCACTGTTGCTACTATTTGAGATTCTACATGGAATGTTGCTATTCCACTAGAAGTCGGCCCTTGCAGATCACCAATGTGGCCGCGCAGGCTTCTGCTTCTGTGAGTCTGACGTCCTGCACGTACATGCAGGACGTCAGACTCACAGAAACAGAAGCCTGCACAGCCTTCTACATGGAATGTTGCTAGTGGAATAGCAACATTCCATGTAGAATCTCCAATAGTAGCAACATTCCATGTAGAATCTCAAATAGTATGTATTTTATTTTTGTTACATTTGTACCCTGCGCTTTCCCACTCATAGCAGGCTCAATGCGGCTTACATGGGGCAATGGAGGGTTAAGTGACTTGCCCAGAGTCACAAGGAGCTGCCTGTGCCTGAAGTGGGAATCAAACTCAGTTCCTCAGGACCAAAGTCCACCACCCTAACCACTAGGCCACTCCTCCACTCCAATATTTACCACACATGCTAATTTCCCCATTAGACTCCCTTAAAGCTCGTCTACTTAGCAGAAGTTCAAAAGACGATACTTCAAAACATATATTTTGAGCTTGTGGTATTAGAACTTAAAATTTGTTTTGGAGAAGTCCTCAGCTTGGCGGAATCATGGGGCACTCTTTGATTTTGGCCTCCACTCTCCTGTCATCACCGGTCTTCAAGTGTATTTTATGCTTTGCTTTTATATATAACTTTCTTATTGTATTTTAGTTATTCTCCATTAAATTCAAAACTTCTACAAAGGGTTAATCACTCTTATATCAGCTTAATGACACATTAGCACTTAACTTAAGTAAATCACTTCTCAGGGGAATAAGTTGTCCGACACAACATCATGTTTCCCCGTCTTGGTGCTACATCATTCTTAACCGATCAAGATGATATAGCGCCAAGACGGGGAGATATCCTTGAAGCAGCCAAACAGCGAAACATGATGTCGTGTCAGACAACGTATTCCCCTGGGAAGTGATTTACTTAAGTACCCAAGGCAGTGTACAGAAAAGAGATAACCAGTCTTATAAACCTAGATTTTCAATACCAGTGACCGTACATGACCTGGCATTGAATATCCAGAGATAATATTTTTATTCATTGGGATTTATTAACCGCCTTTATGAGGAGATTCATCCAAGGCAGTGTACAGTTGAACATAAAACTTAATAACTTTGTTAACAGCATAACAATAGTAAAATAACCAAAAGTAAACTAAATAGAATAAATGAAGTAAATTTGAAAACAGTACATTGAAACCTAATAACAGAACTACCATGAAACGGTATCAAAAATATACACATTTAACAGCGCTGGAATTCAAATATCAGAGATATAATACAATGTTAGCATAATACTAATGAAACACCTAATAAACAGCATTAGAACATTCAACTATTATAGATATGATGCTAAAGATTTTCTACGATACGGCTTACCATATAGCTGAGGGGCCAAGAGTAGATATATGATGGGAACAAGGTGTGCGCCAATGAATGAATATCTACCCTGTATAATTATTTGCATAGCTCATATCAGATGTACACAGCACTGTTTTGACTACTGTAAGCTCTACAGGGAAGGATCTGTTTTGTGTGTCTACAATACCTTATAGCAAAATTATTCCATTGTTTCAGGTGAAAGTTAAAGGAAAAAGGCAGGAAGGAAAAAGCTTCAGAAAACATCAACCCACTGTTCAAAAATCCATCATAGGCATTAAATGTTGAATTATGCAAAAATACTTCTGCTGTACATCAAAATCAATATTTAAAAAAAACTCTCTTAGCTTCTGTTGTTGGGTCTTCCCCCGTGGGTTAAATGCTTCAATTGAATGGATTCATGTTTTTAATTGAAGCGTGGGCAAGATTTTTTCTCAATTGTGTGCTGCTCTTCGATGACAGATTTTCTTGAAATTCCAGATGATGTTGCTTTGTTTTGGTCCAGTCATGATGAAGGTGAGTGGTGGCTGGTCGGTAGCTTTTAAGTGTTCTTTTTAACGCCAGCGCCTTTTGGGTTTCAGCGTCAATGCTGAAAAGAAGGCAATATATTCATAACAGGGTCAAACGTATTCCCTTATGCCGTGGTTGTTTGAATGAAGACCATGAAACACTGGCCACCGTTGGAGGAAGACCCAACAACAGAAGCTAAGGGTTTTTTTTGTTGTAGAGCGCAAGTATTTTTGAATGATTCGAAACATTTAAAATTTGAAGGAAGGATTTTTGAACTGTGGGTTGGTTTAACCAGGCGTATGTCCTGGTGGTCAATAATCGGCACTCAACGTTGTTCTAAAATGGGCACTCAATGATAGAATATCATTGAGTGTCAATTTCAGCGCCCAAATTTGGGCAACCAGGACTTACGCCTGATTAAAAACCAAGTATAATTCTTGGTGCCCAATTTGGGTGCACATCTCTGGAATTCTATAGATGCGTGTAAATTTTAGGAGCACCCCTGACCCACCCATGCTCCTCCCATGGCCACACCCCCTTTTGGATTGCACACTTTAGTATTTGGGTGCGCATTTTATAGAACAATGCATAACAAGATGTGCACGCAAATCCAAAATCAGTGTCAATTAGCACTCAATTATTGGCGCTAATTGAATTGTTAGCCAATTTAGTTGAGCGCACATCTTGAATCGACGCCATATATAGATTCCAGGGGACAGTGCTTAGGGATGTTTAGTAGTTGTGGTAGTCTCCGTCGGAATTCGCTGTCTTGGTTCTGCCTTCCTCATCCATGCCTGGATTCGCTTCCCTTGTTCTGTCGTCTATGTCCACTGTGGGAGCCTCTTCTGCCCTCGGTGAAAATGAGACATCATTATTTATTTGCTTGTCTGTAGATTTAAAAAAAGGAACACCAGGGGCGTAGCCAGACCTAGAGGTGGGAAGGGGCCACAGCCCGAGGTGGTGGGGCACATATTGGTCTGCCGCCCCGCTGCCTCACTGACCCCCCCTGCCACTCCCCACCCACTGCTGCAGCAAATACCTTAGGTGGCAGGGATCCCCAACCCCCACCAGCCGAAGTCTTGTCCAGCGCCGGTCCCCTGCCCTGCCCTGTCTTCCCCTCACGTCCTACATGCTCCTTTTAGTGAAATTGAGCATGCTCAGTTTCACTAAAAGGAGCGTGCCGGACGTGAGGGGAAGACAGAGCAGGGCAGGCAACGTGGCGGCGCCAGAGACTGGTGCTGGACAACACTTGGTACGCCACTGGTGACTTGCCCAGGGTCACAAGGAGCTGAAGTGGGAATCAAACCCAGCTCCCCAGATTCTCAGTCCACTGCACTAACCATTAGCTATTTATTCGTTTAGCTCTGGCCCAAGACCGGCACTAACTGGTTAAGTGTCCCTGACTATCAGCAGGGTTTAACTTTCCCTTTCTGCACCATCCCCCAACCATTCATCCCTTCTCAGCCTCTCCAGATATTCACCTACTCCTCAACTGCCCCAACATCAGCCCTCTGTTGCACCCATCTTCAAAGCATTGAACCCCTTCATATCTTTCCCAACATTCGTCCTCTGGCACCAATCCCCACCAATCATTCACCCCCCTCCTCACGTCAGCCCCTTTCATTATTTCCATCTTCTCCCTCCACCTACATCACAGCTCTCTGACTTGTGTTCTGAACTTCTGAGGTTTCTGCTTTCCCCCCAACTCCCCACCCCACCCCTACTCATCATCCCAGTTGAGTAGACTGCTGCAGGCTTTGAAAGTGTCTGCTCCAGCCCCTCCTCTTTGCCCCCCTCCCCCGAAGGGCAAATAAAAAAAAATGAGAATATTCCTTTGTCCTTTCACCAATTACTGGGATAACATTAGATCCCTGGTTTTCACCCCATATAGTCATGTGTCTGTGTGTGAAAGAGAGAGAGATAGAGATACACACATAGACCAATAGAGACAGAGAGAACGAGAAGACAGAGAAAGAGGAACAAAGAGGGAGAAAGAGAGAGAGAGAGAGAGGGAGAAAGAGAGAGAGATCAATAGAGACAGGAAGAGAAGTCAGAGAAAGAGGAGCAAAGAGAAAGAGAGAGAGACCAATAGAGACAGAGAGAAAGAGAGAGAGAGAGAGACCAATAGAGACAGAAAGAGGAACAAAGAAAGATAAAGAGAGAGAGAGAGAGAGAGAGATCGACAGACAGAGAGAGAGTGAGAGAAAGAGAAGATAGATAGAATGAAGAGAGAAAGATAAAAAGAGAGAGAGAGAGAGACAGAGAGAAAAAGAGACAGAAAGGAAACGAGTGTACACTGGAGCAAGCAGCAGCTGAAAGAAGAGGATTAGGGGCCTCAGGGCCTGATGGGAGACTCCTATTGGGAGTGGAGGGGATGAGGCCAGGGCCAGGGGCAGTGGTAGATAAAAGCCTTGGATTGGGGGCAACGTTCCCTCTAAGATGGATGAGACTCCACTGCCCATGATCTTATCATTGGGGACAGAGCAGGTAGGTCAACGGTTTCAATTACAAGGGGGACTTACCTGCCTCTCTGAAGCTGCAACTTTGCTGCCCCCCCCCCCCTCCTTCGAAGGTAGGTACATGGGCAGTGGACTCTCATCCACCTTACAAGTAACATTGGGCAGGGGAGGGGGAGTTAGAGCACTGGATTAGATAAGACGTCTCCCCATATCTTCCTTTCCACATTAACCTACTCTCACCACTTGGGAATTGTCTTCCAGGAGTGGAGACTAATATTAAGGATAAGGATGGGGGTGACAGTCTCTTTAATACTTTACCCATCATTCTAAGCTCTGTCCCATCGACGCTTTGCACCTCCTCAGCCACTCCATCATTCTTAATCAGTTGTACTCGGCAGTAGTATCTTTTGCTGTCACTCTTTCTCAGGTCACTTATTCTGATAGAGGCTGTATTGTTCCCCCAGGGAAACCCGGTCAGGGAGATCCGTCTCCTGTAATCCCGATGGGTGAAACTCGGGATAAATTTGTAGATATAATCTCCACGGAAGCTGTTCATTCTCCAGGACACTCTCGCATCCCGGATGGGCTCAATCTCCTGGGGGTAGGTGAAGGAACAGGGAAGAATGACTGACTCCCCCACCACAGCTAAGACCATCTCAGGCTGAAACACTTGGTACTGGGGTTTCTGAGCAGAATCTAGAGAAGAAGAAAAAAGAGACAGATAGACAAATGTTCTAAATCACAAAACTTTCATCTGTTACAGAAAGTAAACATGAGAGATTTCTGCTGTGGAGATATGAGGGAATGAGATCTCCAAAAGAACAGAAGATTCCCCCTGCCCCATGAAATGACTGCTGTACCAGCACCTCAGATGGGAAGGGAGGAAGGTATGAACCTCATTCTTTCCTTAGCCCCCAGAGCAGAAAAGCCAGAGGTAGTAGGATTTTTAAAGCATTTAAAAATTTCATGTTAAGACTGGTTCAGTGGTAGTGCTGTGTGCTGCTATGTGAAGAACCTGAGTTCAATTGCCCCCCCTGGGATCTTCCACTCCCTGGACTGAGTAAAGCTACAGATACTACTTAGAGCTTGGGGGTTAGGGATTTGTACTCGTTGTGCAATGGTGACACTTAATAGCAAGATTTAGGACCTATGATCCCAGGAGGCGAACTGGTGTGTAGCCCTCATCTGAGCACTGTCTCTGTAATGACAGGATTACAGTATGGTTGGGGAAGGGGGTGAATAAATATAACCCCCCCCCCCCCCTGGTGGTGGAGCAAGATATGCCACTTAATAGAAAAGTTTGGGATAAACATCTCATGACAGAAGTTAATGGCTTCTCCAGTTAAAACCAGCCACAGAATTTAACGTGAAAATGATAAATGTTATTGTAGTATAGATTACTAGATGTTTAATTAGTTAACAATGAGAAAGAGAGACAGAACTCAGTGGATATGACAGCAGCTGAAAGAAGAGGTTTAGGGACCTGATGGAGCGCGGTGGATTAAAGTCTTGGTATGGGGGCACCATGATGGAGGTCCTCTGCCTCTGTTCCTATCGTTGGGCACGATACAGGAAGGTCACAATTTCAATTTCAAGGGGTGAGCAAGTTCTACCAGAAGCCAAGGGCACCTTCATGCCTCTCAGACTGAAACAGTAACTTATCCACCCCTTTTTCCACTCCCAATGATAGGAACATGGGCAGTGGATTCTCATCCACCTTAAAGGGAGCATTGGGCAGGAGAATTAGCGGGCTGGATCAGATAAAACTGCGTCCCGTTTCTTCCTTTCCACATCAACTTACTCTCACCCACTTCAGAATTGTCTCCCAGGAATGGAGATTTATATTAAGGGTAAGGATGGGGGTGACATTCTCTCTACCTGTCACTCTGAGCTCCGTCCCGTTGATGCTCTGCACCTCTTGAATCTTTCCATCGTTCTTCCTCAGCTGTACTTGGCAATAGTACCTGTTGCTGTCATTCTTTCTCAGGTCACTTATTCTGACAGAGGCTGTATTATCTCCCCATGGAAATCCGGACAGGGAGATCCGTCCCTTGTAATCTGAATGGGTAAATCTCTGTCCGTAATTGTAGATATAATCTCCATGGAAGTTGTTAATTCTCCAGGACACGTTCATGCCCTGGTTGGACTTAATCTCCTGGGGGTAGGTGAAGTAACAGGGAAGGATGACTGACTCCCCCACCACAGCTGAGACCAACTCAGGCTGAAACACTTGGTACTGGGGTTTCTGAGCAGAACCTAGAGAAAGAGACGGAAATGCAAATGTTCTAAACCACAGACCTTTCATTTGTGATGACAGAAATTAAACATGAGAGATTTCTGCTGTGGGGCTATGAGGGAATGAGATGTCCAAAGGAACAAAAGATGCATGAATTCCCCCTGCCCCATGAAATGGCTATTGTACCCAGCACCTCAGATCCAGTGCAAAGATGGCGAGGGAGGCAGGTATGAACCTCATTCTTTCCTTTCCTTTAGGCTTAGTCCCCAGAGCAGAGAAACCAGTAGTAGTAGGGTTTATAAAGTATTTGAAACTTTATGCTAGTACTGATTCAGTGGTAGGTGTTGTTTGCTGCTACATTGAGAACCTGAGTTCAATTCCCCCCTGGGATCTTCTGCTCCCTGGACTACTTAGAACCCTTGTGGTCTGGCATGTTTTCCTCTCTTACCCCACCCCCTCTGGTGGCGGGAGGCGGAGATGGTGCTGGGCAGGCTTATAAGGTCTGTGCCAGAGCCGGTGGTGGGAGGCGGGACTGGTGGTTGGGAGGCGGGGATGGTGCTGGGCAGACTTATACGGTCTGTGCCAGAGCCGGTGGTGGGAGGCGGGACTGGTGGTTGGGAGGCGGGGATGGTGCTGGGCAGACTTATACGGTCTGTGCCAGAACTGGTGGTGGGAGGCGGGACTGGTGGTTGGGAGGCGGGGATGGTGCTGGGCAGACTTATACGGTCTGTGCCAGAGCCGGTGGTGGGAGGCGGGACTGGTGGTTGGGAGGTGGGGATGGTGCTGGGCAGACTTATACGGTCTGTGCCAGAGCTGGTGGTGGGAGGTGGGACTGGTGGTTGGGAGGCGGGGATGGTGCTGGGCAGACTTATACGGTCTGTGCCAGAGCCGATGGTGGGAGGTGGGGCTGGTGGTTGGGAGGCGGGGATAGTAACCCTGGCAGCGCTATAGAAATGCTAAGTAGTAGTAGTAGTATAGTGCTGGGCAGACTTATACGGTCTGTGCCAGAGCCGGTGGTGGGAGGCGGGGCTGGTGGTTGTGAGGCGGGGATAGTGCTGGGCAGACTTATACGGTCTGTGCCCTGAAAAGGACAGGTACAAATCAAGGTAAGGTATACACAAAAAGTAGCACACATGAGTTTATCTTGTTGGGCAGACTGGATGGACCGTGCAGGTCTTTTTCTGCCGTCATCTACTATGTTACTATGTTACATTGGATCACTATCCCTCAGCAGCAGTGACGTAAAGACACACTGCTTCCAGCTGGCTCCTCAGTCCTCCCTCTGTCACATCTCGACTCTTCTGAAGCAACTTCCTGTGGGTGGGATGTGACAGAAGGAAGACCGAGGAGCTGAAGCAAATGTAAAGAGGGTGGCACAACAGACAACTCTATCCATTGGGTGACCCTGGGCTTTTTGCCAGGGCTCACTGAACGGTAGCTATATACCCCTGACTGATGCCTCATAATCTGGTGTCACCACAGCCTCAGTTGTGCTGGCAGTGTGAGGGGCAGGTCTCTAGCAGTGGCTGCAGAAGGTTTCAGCGCATGTGGTATGTGAATTCTACAACTACTTAACATTTCTAAAGCGCTACTAGAGTTACGCAGCGCTGTACAATTTAACATAGAGGGACGGTCCCTGCTCAAAGAGCTTACAATCTAAGAGACAAATTAAAGGTCAGTCCAATAGTGGCGGTCAAAATGGGGCAGTCTGGATTTTGTGAACGGTAAGAGTTAGGTGCCGAACGCAGCATTGAAGAGGTGGGCTTTAAGCAAAGACTTGAAGACGGGCAGGGAGGGGGCTTGGCGTAAGGGCTCAGGAAGGTTGTTCCAGGCATAGGGTGAGGCAAGGCAGAATGAGCGGAGCCTGGAGTTGGCGGTGTTGGAGAAGGGTACTGAGAGGAGGGATTTGTCCTGTGAGCGGAGGTTACGGGCGGGAACGTAAGGGGAGATGTGGGTAGAAAGGTAGTGAGGGGCAAGATAGAGTAGAAACGAAAGCGCCACCTATACCCTAGATAAGGTGGTCTGGTCCAGATGCAGGACAGCTGCTGCTCTAAGGACACGTAAGAAGCCAAACCTCAGAGAGAAGGAGGTGGAGCCGCAGATGTTTACATGTGCAACCAATCTCCTCCCTCACATTATTTGGGGATTATTTCCCCAACCAGGAACAGTTTGACGTCTTCCCATACTTACCTTAATCTACACCTCCCCAACTGCAAAGGTATTAAGTACAAATCCTTCTACGCATCCAATTTTTCCTTTTCAGGTAGCCAGCTTTGGAATGCTCTACCAAGATCCATCCGTACCATTAACGGCCTTTTGCCCTTCAGAAAAGCACTGAAGACCCATCTCTTCAAGATAGCCTACCCTAACGATTCAACCTAACCAAAGCTTGCCCATATGATTCTTATTGACGATTGTTATACATTGACCATGTTTCCCATTTTCCTTTTTGCTACCCCATATCCATTCCTCTCCATCTTCCTACGCCTACCTCCCAACGCTCAATTCCTTCTGCACCCAATTCCTCCTATGTTCAATTTACTTATTTGTTAATCCCATTAATACTGCGTTTACTACAAACTGTATATTCTTCTTACGACTTTGTAATTATTTATATTGTTACAATGTAAGCTGCATTGAGCCTGCCATGTGTGGGAAAGCGCAGGGTACAAATGTAAGAAATAAATAAATAAAACAGTGGAGATTAATATTAAGAATAACAATGAGGAGGTTGACACAATATCATACTTTACCTGAAACTATGAGCTCCGTCCCTCCAACGCTTTGCCACTGTTCCCTATTTTCCTCATTCGCTGACTCCACTCCACAGAAGTACCTGTTAATGTCATTCTCCCTCAGATTCTTGATTGTGATAGAGGCTCTTTTCGACACCCAGAGGGCCTTGTGCCGGGAAATGCGTCCCGCAAAATCTGGATGGACGAAGTGCTCTTTGTCTCTGAAGATATAATCTCCATTGGAGCTATTCAGTCTCCAGAAGACCTTCAAGTCCCAGATGGGGTCAATCACTCGGGGGTGGGAGAAGAAGCAGGGAAGGAAGACAGACTCCCCTGCCCCAACTGAGACTGACTTGGGTTGAAAGAGTTCATAACTGGAATTTAGGAGAGAGACTGGAACCAAAGAGACATACGTTATAAATCACTGCTCCTTTCACCTTCTGATCGCCCAACCGTCTCTCCCTGTTTCACACCCCTGTCTTTCCCCTTGAGAATCTCATTGGAATGATTTTATGTTTTTTTTGACCTGAGGAAGAAAGTCCTAGCCTTTGTAAGTTAGTCAAAAAATGTATTAGGTTAGTCCAATAAAAAAGGTATCACCTTATTTTATTGTGGTTATTTTGTTTTGTTTTATTTCTGCTGTCCTCAGTATCTGGTTAGTTAACACGGTTAAATATTGCCAATCTCCAAATAACTCTTGGCTCCACCCAGTTTTCGGTGGCATTATCTGGATAACGCCGCTGAAAATCCAGTTATGGCCACATAGTACCAGCCCCTGCTACCTGGCAGGGCCGCCGAGAGGGGGGGGGGGTGGCAAAATTCCCCGGGCCTCCAAGGGGGGCCCGGCGCCAGGGTCAGGCCGCCGGCGCTGCAGTCCCCAGTCTCACCTGCCTGCCTTCTCGGCTCCAGGCCCCCTTCATTCAAAGCGACAGTCGCAGATCGCGTCTCTTCTGGCCTTCCCTCCCTGTGTCCCGCCCTCACGGAAACCAGAAGTTACATCAGACGATGGCAGTGGCAGCGGCGGGGGGGGGGGGGGGGGGGGCGGAGGCGGGGCGGCCTTGCCCCGGGCCCGGCCTAGTCTCTCGGCAGCGCTGCTACCTGGATAACCAACGTTGAACGTTTGATTCACAATTTTCAGCCTATTTTTGCCGTTCTATTTCTATGTTTTAAAATTTACTCCAGTTCAGTCCCTGAGCAAAGTTTCCTCTACCCTCCAGGCCCCTTTCATTTTCTTTAGCTGCCGTATTTCACTGCTCTCTTTATTTTACCCCCTGTTTCAAGTGAAAGCGCTGATCTGTAATACTTACCTGACACTCTGAGCTCCGTCCCGTTGACGTTTTGCATCTCTTCAGTCCCTTCATCATTCATCGTCATCACCACTCGGCAGTAATACCTGTTACTGTCACTTTCCCTCAGGCCTGTTATTCGGAGGGAGGCTGTTTTATCCACCATAGGCAACCCGTGTAAGGAGAGCCGTCCTGCGTACTCTGGATGGATGAAATCCTTCATGTCTTTGTAGATATAACCTCCGTGCAAGTTGTTAATCCTCCAGTACACTCTCACGTCCCAGATGGGCTCTATCTCCCGGGGGTAGGAGAAGGAACAGGGGAGGATAATGGCCTCCCCCACCACAGCTGAGACCAGTTCGGGCTGAAACACCTCATACCTGGAATCCTGGGCAGAGGCTGGAGAGAAAGGCAAAGAGAGAGACATACATCATAAACCACAAAACCTGATAGAACCTAAATATTTTTTTTTCTGTTTCTTGTTTATTTAGAATTTACTATACTGTCTTTAGTATGAAGAGAGATTTCTGTTGTGGGACAATGAAGGAATGAGGTTTGCCAAAGAAACAGAAGATGCATCCTGAGAACACCTCACCGTCCTTGCAGGATACTGGAAAGGAAGAGTGACAGTCTTTACTCTCCTGATAGGGGAGATGCTGCGGCTGATCGACCTGGTACCCGAGGTCCAGGGCCAAGTCTTAAGACAGATGCAGGAGTGAACCTCAGTCTTTCCCGTTCTCCAGGTCAGCAAGTTCTTTCCTCTCTGGACAATGGAAGGGCCAGTTTATAACATTTCACTTGGCTAACTTGCAAAGTTCGCTGGTTAACCTTTTTGACCTTGAAAACTTTCTCCTGCTGAACAGATAAAACATCCAGCTAAATTCGCAGGATGCACAAAATTAGCCGATGAGAAAAGAAAAGATGAGTTTGAAACTATTTCAGGGGCGATGGAGTTTCTGCTGGACCAGCGAAATTGTGGTGCACTTCTCTGGACACAGAAGTCGCTTTCTCTAAATCTAGCTGGAGAAATTGGTCTGGCTACATTTAGGGGAATTGATTATGATTTAGCTACAAACCTATCTGGCTAGCATTGGCTGAAAACTCGGCTAAAGAAGGTAACTGGGTAAATTGCCCCAGTATCTTTGCCACTCAGCAACTTACTGAGACCCATTAGACTCCAGGAACCACACAGTAACATAGTAACATAGTAGAAGACGGCAGAAAAAGACCTGCACGGTCCACCCAGTCTGCCCAACAAGATAAACTCACGTGTCATTTTTTGTGTATACCTTACCTTGATTTGTACCTGTCCTTTTCAGGGCACAGACCGTATAAGTCTGCCCAGCACTATCCCAGCCTCCCAACCACCAGCCCCGCCTCCCACCACCGGCTCTGGCACAGACCGTATAAGTCTGCCCAGCACTATCCCTGCCTTCCAACCACCAGCCCCGCCTCCCACCACCGGCTCTGGCACAGACCGTATAAGTCTGCCCAGCACTATCCCCACCTCCCAACCACCAGCCCTGCCTCCCACCACCGGCTAAGCTTCTGGGGATCCCTTCCTTCTGAGGAGGATTCCTTTATGTTTATCCCACAGTAATATATTCTAAGTTAAGTTTTCACAAAACAAAAGTGAACAATGATAACTTCTAACTATGAGCACTTCGCATCAACTAACAAGTCTAAGAGACCTCCATAAACCATGTAAAACATAGCTTATCATTCAATAACATTTATATGGCTCTGGACTTGAATCATGGCTGGATTTTTAGAATGATTTTTTTTTTCTTAAGTTATAAAAGAAGGTTTTAGGGAGCTTGATCAGAATTTTCCCCAGTGTCAGAGAAATCATGAAAGCCAGGAGGCGACACTTCCTTCAAGTACCTCTGGAAAAGCTTAATTCAAGTATTTTCTTTGCTTATCAGTATCCATATAAACGAAGGGGTGTATTTAAAGGTTTTTCATATTTTGTGTTTCTGACCTGCTTTTAGAGTTTTGAGGCACATAATTCAGAACAGGTCATGCATATACAGTCCCTCTCTTCGGAGACAGACTTATAGCGTCACATGGCGTCTAAAAAAAAGAAACGTATCCAAAAATACTGCTTAACGCTATTCAACAATCCGCGCTTAAAGTTAGGTGTGGTTTACAGAATAGCATATAGGGCTGGAGATCGCATCTACATTTCTGCCACTAAAAGCCTTGAGCAAATACCCGCTCCAAAATGTAGGTGCGCTCCCCCAAATTCTGTAACCACGTACGTTAAATTTGAAGAACACCCTCAACACGGCCACATTCCTCCCATGGCCACGCCCCCCTTTTCAGCTACACATTTTAGAATTTACGCGCGCCTCTTTTTTAGAATACGCCTAAAATGATGCACATGTAAATTCCAATTGTTGCCAATTAGTGCTACTAATTGGTTGTTATCGGCCAATTTATTTATTTGTTACATTTGTATCCCACATTTTCCCCACCTATTTGCAGGCTCGATGTGGCTTCCATAGTACCGTAAAGGCGTTCGCCAATTCCGGTATGAACAAATACAGTAATGTTGTGGTAGAATAAGGTTCGTGTGTATAGACACATTAGGGAATCATAGAAAGGAAGAATTATATGTCCATTACGAGCTTTGGTTTCATTGTATTGCAGGGTACAGGCATTTAAGTTGGGTCGGTAGGGTTGCTTGAGAGCTTGACTGGCAAAACCCATCAATGTTCTGCCCAAAGTGTTTCTGGCACAACTTTGATTGGTTTGTTACTCAATTAAGGTGCGCACGTAAATTGGTCATGCACCCAATTTAACAGACATAACTCGCCGCGTCGTATATAGAATCTGGACTTAGCCTCAAATGCGACTCCTGCTAATGTTACTACTACTACTACTTAACATTTCTAAAGCGCTACTAGGGTTACGCAGCGCTGTACAATTTAACATGGAAGGACAGTCCCTGCTCAAGGAGCTTACAATCTAAAAGACAGGTGTAAATCTAGAGACAAGTGTACAATCTAAAAGACAAGTGTAGAGTCGATCTGATAGGGCATACTATATTTCTCGAAAGGTTAGGTGCCAAAGGCAGCATTGAAGAGGTGAGTTTTAAGCAGAGATTTGAAGATGGGTAGGGAGGGGGCTTGGTGTAGGGGTTGAGGAAGATTGTTCCAGGCATAGGGTGAGGCAAGGCAGAATGAGCGGAGCCTGCAGTTGGCAGTGGTGGAGAAGGGTACTGAAAGGAGGGATTTGTCCTGTGAGCGGAGGTTACGGGCGGGAACATAGGGGGAGATGAGGGTAGAGAGGTAGTGAGGAGCCGCAGACCGGGTGCATTTGTAGGTAAGGAGGAGAATCTTGAATTGTATGCGGTATCTGATCGGAAGCCAGTGAAGTGACTTGAGGGGAGGGGTGATATATCGGTTCTTGCGGAATATAAGACGTGCGGCAGCGTTCTGAACGGATTGAAGGGGGGATAGATGGCTAAGTGGGAGGCCGGTGAGGAGTAGGTTGCAGTAGTCAAGACGAGAGGTAATGAGACCATGGACGAGAGTTCGTGTGGTGTGCTCAGAGAGGAAAGGGCGAATTTTGCTGATGTTGAAGAGGAAGAAGCGACAGGTTTTGGCAGTCTGTTGGATATGTTCATTTTACAGTCCGTTAAATGATTGAATGCAATGTATTGTCTCATTGTTTGCCCCCTTGGTTTCTGTCAAAATGAAGAAGTCCCCCTGTTGTTAGAATGAAGAACTTAGAATGAAGAAATAGTTTTTTTGGCAGAGGACTGAAAACCTCAGAAACCTTGCACACACTCAGGAAATTAAGAAAGGTCAACAGATGCTGCTATGAAATACAATCCTTCTGGCTACTCAAATGTTTCCTCAGTGCTATGTTTTTATTTATTAGGATTTATTTACCGCCTTTTTGAAGGAATTCACTCAAGGTGGTGTACAATAAGAATAGATCAAACATGAGCAATAGGCAATTACAGATGTAAAAATATTCAAACAGCAATACAAAGTATGGCATAGAGGTATTCCAGTTTGTAAGTGGAACTTGTAGGGTGTATTTAACTTACAATGGATCCCAAATGTAGAATGTGTTAAAATGATATAAATACAGAAAAAGATTTTTTTTTTAAAAACCTGACACCTGAAAAGGAGACTGTGAGGAAGGCTGTATTGGGAAGGGGTTGATCTAAAAATCAGTTCCCAGGGCAGACTTCTGCTCCCTGGTCCAGCTGGGGCTGGGATGCTGCAAAGGCAGAGCTCACACCCTCTGAGAGGATGGGGAATGGAGAACACATCGGCCATTGCTCAACAGTGACACCTAAGGGTCAAACCTAGATAGTTTCTCAGAGACAAGCGATGGCAGCCTGTGGTCAAACTCCATTGCTGCAATAACGGGGCTGAGAAGACATAAAAGAAATGTGGGTAGGTACTTAGGTCATTGAAAAGACTCAGGCCACTCTAGCCCAACAGAAGCTGGTTCTAATTGATCTGCAAGTCCAAAGGAGCAGGCAAAAACTGACAGACCTTAAAAAGAAGTTAAGTATAAAATAAATCGAGACAGAAAAGAAAGAGGAATGGGGAACAAGACCAGAAGAACAAAGCTGAAATCCAGACACAAGCAATTTGTTATGTCATTGAACCCAGTAATTCCCCTTCCATGCAGCATCAGAGGAATTGCCTGGACTGTAATGCCTTCCTCTAGACCAATGTTTCTCAGCCCAGTGCTGGGGCACACCTAGTCCAATCAGGTTTTCAGGATGTCCACAATGAATCTGCATGAGATAGATTTGCCTGCACTGTCTCCTCGGAATGCAAATCTATCTCATGCATATTCACTGTGGACATCCTGAAAACCTGATTGGACTAGGTGTGCCTCAAGGACTGGGTTGAGAAGCACTGCTCAAGACCAGTGGCTGTCTTATGAGTTTGTCAGAGAGGGACAGAATAAGGGTAACCACTTACAAGGGCAAACATTGCCAGCGGGCTGGGAAGACCTCAGAACCCTCTGGTAGAAGAAAGGGTGTGGGAGCTTCTGCTTACCTACGGTCACCAAGATTAACACCAACAGGGAAAATTTCCGGCTCAGTTTCTTCTTCATCCTGAGCTTGCGTCTCTTGCTGATGCTTCCTGGAGTGTGATCCTACTGTCACTTCTCTGTAAATCGAACTCACACCAGCAAAGAAATGTTACCCGTAGGGGAGAGATATGGAACTCCTGTGTCCAAACCCCTCCTGCGGTAAAAATAATCCAGTGAAAGCGAAATGCAGCGGAGATAGGTTTGGCCATCGGGTGCAAATGATTTCCTCCTGCAACCGTTTCTCTTTCTCAAGGTGGTTGATGTTGCAATTTCACTTCTCTGCTCAAAACCATTTGAGAAAAAGACTGTAAACTGAAATCTGAATTTAAAAAACAAACAAACATATATAAGAAAAGCCAAGCAGAGCCAGACCAAGGTCCACCATCCCAGTATCTTGCATTAACAGGGACCAGTCCAGATCACAAGTACCAGCAGATCTGAAAAAGTAGATACTATTTCTCAAAGTTCATTTCCAGGGATGATCAGTGGGTTTTTCCACCTGGCTAATACATGCATCCAGCTTTTCATACTTGAGTTCACAAATGTGGAATGCTCTACCATTGGACCTGAAAATAATTCGTAACCTAATTAACTTCCGTAAGGCACTGAAAACACATCTCTTTAATAAGACCATAATGACATAATTGGAACTGTAATTCACCATCATTTACTTAACAATTGGATTACGTTATCCCTATATCGTATTGTTTAATTTTAATATGCAATCCATGTTCAATATGTGAAACCATTTGAATATTTTCCCTTTTTTTGCCCGACTGTTCATTTAGCATTCATGTTCTATATATATGACCAATTGTATATGTATTCTGAAATGACATAAGCCATGACGGAAAATTGTAAGCCACATTGAGCTTGCAGATAGGTGGGAAAATGTGGGATACAAATGCAATTATGCGTTGTTTTAAATTTACTGCACTGTAGTTTCATCGCATGCCCCCTAGTCCTAGTATTTTTGGAAAGCGTGAACAGACGCTTCACATCCACCTGTTCCACTCCACTCATTATAAAACCAAAACAACACAAAGTATACAATAATAAGTGCCTATTGAACCGTTAAAAACAAATATGAACTGAACACATTTTAATCCAAGTCATAGAATAAATCAATCAATAAATGTGTAAATCTTATGACAGTGTGTTGGAGTGGGGGAGGGGGAGGTGATGGGTGAATCTTGGGGAAACAGCGCTTTTGTGCGGGGGGGGGGGGAGGGTAAGTGCTGGGGTCTGTGTCTCTTGTGATGCCTCTTGGTATTTCTCAAACATTTTGGGGGAAATACTACAGAAGGAAATTACACCAGAGTGTGATGTCAGTATGATAGTGTTTAGCAGAAGTAAAGGAAAGAAACAACAGCAGCTGGGCAACAGAGAACTGAATAATCGGAGGGAAGCCAAAAGAGACAGCTGAAGAGTGACTCTGAGGCTAGGGGTAGAAAAAGACAGACAAAGGATAACCCAAAGAAAAGACAGAAAAGATACTGTTCTGGGGAAGGAATAGAGAAAGGCAGAGGAGAGGAAAGATAGACTCAGTCAGATATTAATAAGATGCTATATTGATGAGGAGGGGGCTAGAAAGGAGATGGTCAGAAGGTAATTACAGGTTGCACTGGGGAGGGATAGAAAGAGGCAGAAGGTAACGTGAGGTCCATCTCTGGGAAGGGAAGATTAGTGCTTCATATCAGTATGGCCGCACTCCTGGTACTGACGGTAATGTTCCTGTGCTGTACCTCTGATGGTAAGTGACAAAGGACTTTTTTCTTTTCAAAGAAATATTTATCTCAATCATATGTTCAGCATGTGATGGGTCTGATATACAATATAGATGAGCATGATAGATACAGTGCGATAGAGGAGGGTGTGACAGGAATACTGTGTGAAAGCGGTAATTGTCATTCCTAAGGCTGTTTCATCATTAGAATGTTTGAGGTTGTAACCACACAAAAGGAAGAAGATGAGCCAGTGAGCATAATATATGTTTGAACTTTAAAAAGCCATTTGGCAAAGTAATACATGAGAGATTACTTGAGAAACTGAGAGGCTATGGGATGGGGGACAATGTACAGACACTGGCTAAAGGGAAGGTGATAGTGAGTTGAATGGAATGACCAGGTCTCAAACTGGAGGGGTACGCAGGAGAGTGCCCCAAGGGTTGGTACTAGGCCGGGCACTATTAAAACTTGTTTACTAATAATCTAGAGAACGGAGTAGTGAGTGAGATTGTGAAATTCAGAGAGGTTATAAAACTGTGTAGAGTTAGAACACAAACTATTATGTACATAGTAACGTGGTAACATAGTAGATGACGGCAGAGAAAGACCTGCACTGTCCATCCAGTCTGCCCAACAAGATAAACTCATATGTGCTACTTCTTGTGTATACCTTACCTTGATTTGTATCTGCCATTTTCAGGACACAGACCGTAGAAGTCTTGCCCAGAACTAGCCCCACCACCCAAACACCAGCCCCGCCTCCCATCTAAAAGTTTAAGGATCAGGGTAGCCCTCCGCACCACCGGACAAAGTACTGCCAATACAATATAACATAGTAACGTAGTAGATGATGGCAGAAAAAGGCCTGCACGGTCCATCTAGTCTGCCCAACAAGATAAACTCATATGTGCTACTTCTTGTGTATACCTTACCTTGATTTGTATCTGCCATTTTCAGGACACAGACCGTAGAAGTCTTGCCCAGAACTAGCCCCATTTTCAGGACACAGACCGCAGAAGTCTTGCCCAGAACTAGCCCCACCACCCAAACACCAGCCCCGCCTCCCATCTAAAAGTTTAAGGATCAGGGTAGCCCTCCGCACCACCGGACAAAGTACTGCCAATACAATATAACATAGTAACGTAGTAGATGACGGCAGAAAAAGACCTGCACGGTCCATCTAGTCTGCCCAACAAGATAAACTCATATGTGCTACTTCTTGTGTATACCTTACCTTGATTTGTATCTGCCATTTTCAGGACACAGACCGTAGAAGTCTTGCCCAGAACTACCCCATTTTCAGGACATAGACCGTAGAAATCTTGCCCAGAACTAGCCCCATTTTCAGGACACAGACCGCAGAAGTCTTGCCCGGAACTAGCCCCATTTTCAGGACACAGACCGTAGAAGTCTTGCCCGGAACTAGCCCCATTTTCAGGACACAGACCGCAGAAGTCTTGCCCAGAACTAGCCCCATTTTCAGGACACAGACCGTAGAAGTCTTGCCCGGAACTAGCCCCATTTTCAGGACACAGACCGTAGAAATCTTGCCCAGAACTAGCCCCATTTTCAGGACACAGACCGCAGAAGTCTTGCCCGGAACTAGCCCCATTTTCAGGACACAGACCGCAGAAGTCTTGCCCGGAACTAGCCCCATTTTCAGGACACAGACCGTAGAAGTCTTGCCCGGAACTAGCCCCATTTTCAGGACACAGACCGCAAAAGTCTTGCCCAGAACTAGCCCCATTTTCAGGACACAGACCGCAGAAGTCTTGCCCAGCACTAGCCCCACCTCCCAAACACCAGCCCTGCCTCCCAATCTCAGCTAAGTGAGAGAGGATCTAGAAAGAGTAGGAACTTAGGCATTCAAATGGCAAATGCAATTTAATATAGACAAGTAGAAAGTGCAGCAGACAGGGACAAAAAAATCCAAACTTCCAGTACAGAGGAGGGGGGGGGCATTCTGGGGAACTGCTATCAAGAGAGGGGACTCGGAGTTACTGTGGAGAACCATTGGCACAGTGGGCAATGGTGGACAAAAGAGTCATCCAGATGTTAAATTTGATTTGGAAAAGCATCGATAAGAAATTCAAGGGCATTACTGTGCCTCTGGTCAGGCTTTGGCGCAATCACACCTGGAATATTTTGTTCAGCTTTGACCTCCCCACCTGAAAAAAAGGGTGGGGGCTGATCTCCAGAAGGCGCACAGAAAGTCGACCAGGATGGTAATAGAATTGGGAATCCCTCGTATTAAGAAAGGTGGAAAAACTAAGGCGCACTAAAAAGTGGCCTGCGCTGCTGTAGGCACTTGTTTTGGATCGCGCAGTTCCATTTTTCAGCGCGCCCGGAAAAAAAAAAGTCATTTTTTTTTGTGGCCGAAAATAGACGCGCGGCAAAATCAAAATGAGCGCACGTCCATTTTCGGCCTGAGACCTTAACCGCCACCCATTGTCTTGGCGGTAAGGTCTCACGCGCTAACTGGGCGGTAAGCGTCAGTGTGCGTACACTGCCGATTACCGCCCGGTTAGCGTTGTGCTCTGGACCCCCCTCCCGCCGAGGTCTGGCTACGCCCCTGCTCCCCTTTCCCCCCCCCCCCCCCCCCACTTGCCTGTTCTTGTGTCTCCGCTCAACTGTATTTTGTTGTAATAAGCGTTTCACTTTCAGATAGGCCTGGGGACCACTTCATTACCCTGTGCAGCCAACTCTGGCAGTAGGGGAGGGGGGGGGGCCTGGGAATGGAGGCAGCCGCCCTTCAATTAAAGCATTTCCCCAGGTCTTTCGGTAGATGAACCTCAGGAAAGAGAAGGCCGTGGCAATGGGAATATTCTTTTTTTAAGGTCTCATTCACTATGGCAGGGGTTCTCAGCCAGTCAGGTTTTTAGGATACCCACAATGAATATGTATCAGATAGATTTGCATACGATGGAGCTAGTACGTGAAAATATGTCTCATGTATATTCATTTTTACAACACAATATATCAATCACAACTATACATAATTACAAACCTTTATTATCTCTCAAATCTACTCTTCCAAAATACACATAATAGTATATGGATTTTGGAAGAGTAGATTTGAGAGATAATATAGATTTGTAATTATGTACAGTTGTGATTGATATATTGTGTTGTAGAAATTGATACAGCTATATTGAAATACAGATACCCTGTTTATGTATATTCCAGGGGCGTAGCCAGACTTCGGCGGGAGGGGGGTCCAGAGCCCGAGGTGAGGGGGCACATTTTAGCCCCGCTCCGGCACCACCGACCCCCCCCCCCAGTCATTATCGACCCACCCATAGCTGCCGTCGTTGCCAACTTTGATGACCCCTGCCGATGACCCTCTCGACCCCCCTCTCCTGCCGCCAACCCTCCCCGCCGTCACCTACCTTTGCTGGCGGGGGATCCCAATCCCCGCCAGCCGAGGTCCTCTTCTTCCCACGAAGGCTTCGTTCTGTTTCTGACGTCGGATGTCAGACTCACAGAAACAGAACGAAGCCTGACTGATCTGCAAGGCTTCTTTTTTTTTTCTGTGAGGCAGGACGTCAGAAACAGAACGAAGCCTTCGCGGGAAGAAGAGGACCTCCTCAGCTGGCGGGGATTTGGCTCCCCCGCCAGCAAAGGTAGCCCATGGCGGCGGGAGGGGGGGTCGAGAGGGTCATCAGCAGGGGGGTCCAGGGCCAAATCTATGGGGGCCCAGGCCCTCCCTGGCCCCACGTAGCTACGTCACTGGTATATTCATTGCAGATATCCTGAAAACCAGACTGGTTTGGTGTGTCCTCGGTCAAGAACGTCTGCTCTGTAGAAATAGCACAATTATAGGCAACCAATGATCGCCTACCTTTGAGAACTGTGTTGATTTCTGTAGGCCAGATATTCGTAAGGATTTTGACAAGATGAAAGCGGTTCAGAGAAAGGATAGCAAAATGATATATGGTCTTAAATTCAAACCTTTAAATACCAGGGCTTAAGGCAGAGGTTCCCAAACCTGGTCCTGGAGGCATCCCAGCCAGTCAGGGTTTTGGGATATCCCCAATTAATATTTATGACAGAGATTTGCATTATTATTATTATTTGTAATATTTGTATCCCACATTTTCCCACCTTTTGCAGGCTCAATGTGGCTTACATATAACCGTTAACGGCGTTAGCCAGTTACGGTTCGAACAAATACATAGTATGAATGAATACAAAGTGATATTGTGGTATAATGAGGTATATGTATGGTAGGAAACAGTTGGGGGGAACTTAGAGAGGAAAAGGGGGAAGAAGAGTCAGGTAATGTCCGTTGCAGTTTTTGGTTATGTTGTGTCGCAAGTGACCGGTATTGTTATGTTGGGTCAGTGTACTGCCTCCACTGCATGCAAATCTCTCTCATGAATATTCATTGTGGATATCCCAAAACCCTGACTGGCTGTGGTGCCTCCAGGATCAGGTTTGGGAACCACTGGCTTAACGCACTCATGTGTACCCACTGGAGGGAACAAGCAATGACAGAAACATTCACACCCCCTCCCATCCCCAATGGAATCTCCTCCATCCCTGCCTGTCCCTTGTACTATAATAACCCAACTTGTTCTAAAATAAGCCAAATTAACAATAGCCCATGTTGATAATTTCCCCTCTCAGTACTTAATGGGGATTTCAATGTTATCAAGTAGAAACACAAGAAAAGGATAGGTAGGCAGAGTGGATGGGTCACAAGTTCCTGACCTGTGACATCTGTTAGGTCACTGTCGGTGACCATAGTTGAAATGTCTCCGAGTAATTATCTTCCACAGTTCGCACAATCAGTTTATCCAGTTTATAATTTGTCTCTCTGCTTCCAGTCTCTGCCCAGCATCCCAGGTTCGATGTGTTTCAGCCGGAGTCAGTCTCAGCTGTGGTGGGGGGGTCCGTCACCCTTCCCTGCTCCTTCTCCTACCCCAGGGACTTTGGGCCCACCCAGAATGTGAACGTGTACTGGAGAATTAACAACTTCCATGGAGGTTATATCTATAGACACACTGAGAAATTCACCCATCAGGATTACAGGGGACGGATCTTCCTGGATGGGGACCCACTGAGGAAAAACACAGCCTCTATCAAAATAACAGACCTGAGGAAGGAGGACAGTGAAAGGTACTTCTGCCGAGTGGAAGTGATAGGAAGCGGTGGAAGAACTGAAGTGTGGCAAAACATCTCAGGGACGGCGCTCAGTGTGGCAGGTAAAGTGTGATTAAATGTGGCTGTACTGTTATTAGCAGCTACTCCTGAAGACCATTAATATCTGTACTGGAAATCTGCATCTTGCTTTCTTTCCAAACCCGCCCCTGCCTCTTCCAGCACCCGGGCTCCGGCCACAGGAGGTTAGATGGGCTGAAGAAGAGCAGGACTGCAGGAGTGGGGGTAGTGGCAAGAAGGGGGGAGGGAGGAGGTGAGGAATGAAACTGGGGGGCTTCGAGGCTGATTCTAGGGGTGGTTAATGATGCTGGAAGGGAGACTCTTGGTATGGAAGAAGGTTTTACTGGGGTTGGAAGAGAGCTGGAGCTGGGACTGGGCCAATAATCTAATGTTGGCAGACGCTGGAGGGAGGGTGGGAGAAACGGGTGGACGCTCAGCAGTGAGAAGGGAGAGGAAAAAGCAAGGGAGGCATGGGGATAGATGCTGGGGTAAAAAGGATGAAAGGCTGGATCAAGGAATATTAGAGAAGAAAATAAGTACATAAGTATTGCCACACTGGGACAGACCAAAGATCCGTCAAGCCCAGCATCCTGTTTCCAACAGTGGCCAAAACAGGGCACAAATACCTGGCAAGATCCCAAAAAAGTTCAATACATTTTATGCAGCTTATCCCAGAAATAAGCAGTGGAGTTTCCCCAAGTCCATTTCAATAATGGTCTATGGATGTTTCCTTTAGGAACTCATCCAGACCTTTTTTAAACCCTGCTATGCTAACTGCCTTTACCACATTCTCTGGCAACGAATTCCTGAGTTGAATTACACATTGAGTGAAGAAATGATTTCTCCTATTTGTATTAAATTTACTATTTTGTAGCTTCATTGCATGCCCCCTGGTCCTTGAGTATTGTGTTCAATTCTGGTCGCCGCATCTCAAGAAAGATATAGTAGAATTGGAAAAGGTGCAGCGAAGGGCGACTAAAATGATAGCGGGGATGGGATGACTTCCCTATAAAGAAAGACTAAGGAGGCTAGGGCTTTTCAGCTTTGAGAAGAGACGGCTGAGGGGAGACATGATAGAGGTATATAAAATAATGAGTGGAGTGGAACAGGTGGATGTGAAGCGTCTGTTCACGCTTTCCAAAAATACTAGGACTAGGGGGCATGCGATGAAACTACAGTGTAGTAAATTTAAAACAAATCTGAGAAAATGTTTCTTCACCCAACGCACTCTGGAATTCGTTGCTGGAGAACGTGGTGAAGGCGGTTAGCTTGACAGAGTTTAAAAAGGGGTTAGATGTTTTCCTAAAGGACAAGTCCATAAACCACTACTACATGGACTTGGGAAAAATCCACAATTCCAGAAATAACATGTATAGAATGTTTGTACGTTTGGGAAGCTTGCCAGGTGCCCTTGGCCTGGATTGGCCGCTGTCGTGGACAGGATGCTGGGCTCGATGGACCCTCGGTCTTTTCCCAGTGTGGCATTACTTATGTACTTATGTAGTATTTTTGGAAAGAGTAAACAAACAATACACATGTAGACGGGCAGGTGCTGAGGAAGTGGAGAAGGAGGCAGGAAAGAAGGTACTGGGTTCAGGCTTAGGTGGGTACTGTTAGAATTAGTAGGCGCATAGGTGCCGAAATTTCAAAATGTATGGGGGGTGCTTGTCAAGCACAATACAAAGTACCCTTCCATGGGCACAATGAAGGAGCCTGTTCAATAGTGGGGGTACTCGATACCCACTGGCATCCACAAAGCTGGCTCCTGTGGGTGGGGGCAGAAGAAGACAGATTCTAAGACCGGCTGGGTTTGGAGTGTAAACGGGGAATCACAGTTTGGGTAGGATTGTGAGTGAGGACTCGGGGACTGGATAGGGTGGAAGACTGGGGACTAAGAAACTGAGCAAGGGTTATGAGGACAACAGGGACTGGGGTAAGGAATATGAGTAGGGCTGTGAGAGCAAGTGCAGAAATATGGGAAGCAAAAACAGTTTGAAGGATCTGGATGGTTGGGGAAGGTTTGGGAGGCAGTTGAAAAGGACAGAGGTATTTGAAGAAGGCCAAGGACAGAGGATCTCCCTTTTACCTCCCCCATGCCCAACTTTCCTCACATTCCTTTGTCTCTGGCCTTGTCCAAATATCTTTGTCCTTTTCAACTGCCTCCCAAACCAGATCCAGAATCTGAGATTTAGGGAAGTAAGAGTTGGAACTAGAAAGCTGGGAAGTAGGTGAAAAGAAGGGAGACTGAAGAAGGGGTGAGAAGAATGAAATCTAGTTAGGTAAAAAGGCAGATGAGAGATAAGGATATAAAAAAAATGAAACAGAAGGATCAATGTCAGATTTCTTTATTTGTAGCATTTGTATCCCACATTTTCCCACCAATTTGCAGGCTCAATGTGGCTTACATTATGCCGTAATGGCGATCACCATTACCGGGTGAAGAATTACAAATGATATTGCATTAAGGCACACACATAGTAACGTGGAATACAGAATGGTATTACGTAGAAGTTCCTGCTTGATAGAATAGGTTATAACATAAGTTAACTAGTCGTCTATAGAAGAACATTTCCAGCATAAGAAATAAAGTGGTAGTGCGTATTGCGTAGCTTATATTGGTAGCAACGAGGTAGTCCGTCAAGTATAAAGAGTTCGGTTTTGTCTAGTTCGTGTGACGTCTAGTTGTCTGGTATTTAGGAAGAATCATTATGGTATGCCTTCTTGAATAGGTCAGTTTTCAGTAGTTTTCGGAAGATTGTTAGGTCGTTCATTGTTTTTATGGTCTTTGGTAGTGCGTTCCAGAGTTGAGTGCTAATGTAGGAGAAGCTAGATGCATATTTGGTTTTGTATTTAAGCCCTTTACAGCTGGGGTAGTGGAGATTCAAGAAATGTGCGTGCTGATTTTTTTGTGTTCCTGGTTGGCAGATCTATGAGGTCTGACATATAGATCGGGGCTTCTCCGTGAACGATTTTGTGAACCAGGGTGCAAACTTTGAACGCAATGCGTTCTTTTAATGAGAGCCAATGTAGTTTTTCTCTTAAGGGTTTGGCGCTTTCATATTTCGTTTTTCCAAATACGAGTCCGGCTGCTGTGTTTCTCCCCTTCATTTAGGGAATGAAGGGGAGAAAACAGGGAGAGTGAAGAAACAGAAAATGGAAATGAGACCCTGAAGAAGGATTTAGGAGAAAACCAACAATAGAAAGTGGTAAAGAGAGACATAGACCAATTCAACAGAAAAGGAAATGATCAGATAATAAAAGCACAAAAGAATTCTACTGTCAATTTTTAGAGAATGAGATGTGTAAGCTTTGAAAATGTGCATTTCTTATATTTCAGTACGGGAGGAAATGCATTACTGTCTCTTCAGTTTCAAGTTTATTGCATATTGATATACCTCCAAAGGCGATGTCGTCATGGTGGTTTACAAAACAATATTTAAAAAATGAAATAAAATATGTAGATAAGTACATTAAGTGTTTGCCCTACTGGGACAGACTGAAGGTCCTTCAAGCCCAGTGTCCTGTTTCCAACAGTAGCCAATCCAGGTTACAAGTATTGGCATGATCCCAAAAGAGTACAATACATTTTATGCTGCTTATCCTAGAGATACTGTCAAAACCCTAGTGGCGGTGCTCTACCACAAATGTATGTGTATACCCCCAACTAAATGGTAGAACTCAAGTCAACTGGTCACCAAATTATTATGATAAGGGGGAGTCTCATACAGTCACCGAGGCAAATAGATTCTCATCGATTTGATATGCCTAATCAACATGACAATTATAATCATAGACGGCCTCCTGCCATCCGTATCAATTTTTGTATATTTTTTTAATGCTTATAGTGTCCTTTTTTCTTCTTTTGTGTCAAACTTAAAATGTCAACTTGTTCAAAAATATGACCAATGTACTTTCAGTAGGAGTTTTCTCATTTACTGCAGTGGAGATAACAAACACTTATCTGTGTGCATGTCCTCAAACGATTCCAGGACTCCTTACTATCCCGACAGGTGCCTGTTTCGCTCGTATGCTTTGTCAAGGGACAGTCGGTCTCTTCTCCTACTGCTGCTGATCACCCACTGGAAATCCTAGAGATAAGCAGTGGATTTTCCCCAAGTCCATCTTAATAATGGGTAGAAGTTATCCAAACTTTTTTAAAACCCCACTAAGTTAACTGCTTTTACCACATTCTCTGCCAATGAATTGCAGAGTTTAATTACACGTTGAGTGAAGAAATTTTCTCTGGTTTCTTTAAGTTTACTACTTAGTAGCTTCATTACGTGCCCCCCAGTCCTAGTATTTTTGGAAAGAGTAAACAAGTGATTCACATCTACCTGTTCCATTCCATTCATTATTTTATAGACCTCTATCGTATCTCCCCTCTTTTCTCCAAGCTGAAGAGCCCTAGCTGCTTTTGACTTTCCTCATAGGGAAGTCGTCACATTCCCTTAATTATTTTTGTCGCCCTTCTCTGTACCTTTTCTAATTCTGTTCATAATAAAGATAATAAAGATTATGTAAGTCTCTCGGCCATTGGGTCAAGTTCCCACACTCTCATACAACCACTAGCAACATATTAACTACCAAAGACATCAGTGAAGACGAAAATTATCAGACCTCTCTTGAATGCTTGAAATGAAGATTCTAGGTGAAGATAGCGTAGCAGAGAATTCCAAATGGTTGGGAGCATGACGCTAAATATACAATTGTGAGTAGTTTCTAAACAAATATTACAAAAAGATAGTATAACCTTCAGGAACATTGGTGGATATGGCAATCAGTCAGTACTTTTTGCAGTTTCACATATTGACCCCTGATGCAAGGCTGAAACACGAGCCATGTCGGGTCTCTTTTAATGTTGCTGAAGATTTGGGGAATCAAAGCTCTTTGGACACCATCTGCGAGAGAGATTTCCTCTACCGTTTTCTACGTGGACTCCTGAAGCAGGCGCTTAGACGCCAAAACACAGCCGCTGTGTCGAGTCGTTTTTGATGTTTTGTAATAAAGACGATTAACCATCTATACATCTCCTTCGTTGTTTGGGAAGAGCCAACTCCCCCTACTCCTTCTCTGCTCTGTTCGTAACTGCACCATGGTCATTCCTCCTCCACTGTTAGCAGGAAGCCCATTTAGAAGGACTTAATGTACTGACTTTCTGCTGCAGATCTGCTGTTGCTGAGGCCATTAGATCCTTTGCTGCTACTATAGCTGTAAATGGCAAGGAAGAGGGTAGGAAGGATGGAAATGAGTTGGCCTGAGAGAGACATGAGGAAGGGCGTGAGGTGGGAAGTTGGTGGTGACCTATGCAACTCATTAGTGAAGAGCAAAGGCTGTGACCATTTGGGTGTAGAGTAGGGTTGCCAACTGGCTCCATTCCACATGGAAGAAGTTAAACCAGACCTGGTCTGTTACATGGCATTTGTGGACCTAAAGCTCCAACTGTCCCATTGAGTTCCATAAGAAGATCAGAAATCCACTACTTATGCATCTCCGTTGGCTACCAATAAACCTTTGCCCCCGTTTTAAGGTCTTATACATCGCACATAGAGCACTTCATTCAGGTACACTTTCTTATCTTTCCTCTTTAACAATTCCATATATGCCATCTCATGTTTTCTGATCTATGAATGCTCACTTCCATCACCAAAATATTCTAATTACGAATCAACTAGGAACTCAGCTTTTTTTTTTTTTTTTTTTAGCACCAAAGCTTGGAATAACCTTCCCCTTCGAATTCAATCAGAACTCTCTGTATGTAAATTCAAAGTACTGCTGAAAACCCATTTTTTTTCAGTTCTCATTTGGGACCCCCTTTGTAAGTGATGCCGGACAGGCAACTTTTATGTTGTTCTTATGGAATGCAACATGTTCTTTCCTATTTTTTAGGAAGTTCCTTTCTATTCTTTTAAGTGTGTGCTTTACATTTTATTTTTTTATTGCAAACTGCTATGACCTGTGACAAGATATGGCGGTATATCAAATCTTTTAAATAAACATACAACTCTATGCATTCCATGGGGCAAAGCCAGGATTGGACTAGCCTGTCCATTATGGCATGGAGTCAACTGGCAACATGCTAGTGAGGAGCGAGGAACGAAGGAACGAAGCCTCATGTCAGAAGGCTTCCAGCTGCAGCGGAGGGGGTGGCAGTCAGCAGCTGACTTTCTCCGCATGGATAGGGTGGGCGATGGGGGGAGGAGGAGGGAGTCAGCGTGGCACTCTGGAAAGCTCCCTTTTACAGTTCCTCTCCCACAGCAGCTCTGCATTGAAACAGGAGGGAAGGGAGGCATGAGAGGGGCTTTAAGAGCGGCCATTTTGTTTTTATCACCTTTAAGGGGCAGGGCTTGGGTTTTCTTTGCACATTCTAAGCAGATAAATGGTTCCCTTCTCAACCCTCACCTCTCTTTTCTGCTCTGTTCCTCATCAGTGAGCACCTCTACCACAATCCAAACATCAACTCAGACCACCTCTGTAGCAACTCAAACATGGAGGGAACCCATCGACAGAGACCAGGGAAGCGGGAAACCATCCATCTTTCTGATCATTGGTGTGGTGGCTGGCACACTCCTGTTGATCTGTATCATTGGGACCACCTGCTTCGTCCTGAGGAGGAACAGAGGTAATAGGATTTCAGGGCCTTTGCTGAATTCATTCTATTCTAATTAGTTCTGTGAAACAAGATTTCCCTCCCTCCTCCCTGGGGCAGGTGATTCCAGAGACCATAATTCCTTAAAGGGGTTTATGTAGTTGCCCTTGTTCCAATGATATTGTGGCCTCTCTCTATATCACCTTTACCTCAAGAGTCCCCTGTATCCCCCTCCCCATAACACAGCCTGTCTCCCTCTTTTATTTCTTTCATGTATCCTGCCTCTTTCCCTCCTTCTTCCCCTCTCTCTTTCAGTGTCTCCCATCCCACCCTCTCTCTCTCTCTCTCTCTCTGTCACTCTCTCTCTCTCTCTCTCTCTCTCCTCCATCTCCTATCCCTCCCTCCCTCTCTCTCTTTCTCTCTCTCTGTCTCCCATTCCACCCTGTCTCTCTCTCTCCCATCGCACCCTCCTCTCTCTTTGTCTCTCTCTCTCGCTCCCCCTGTCTCCCATCCCACCCTGTCTCCACCTCTTTCTCCGTTTGCCATCTCGCCTTGTTTCTCTGTCTCTCTCTCCAATTCCAACCCCCCCTCTCTCTCCCATCCTAGCATCCCTCTCTCTCTCTCTCTCTCTGTCTCCCATCCCTCCCTGTCTCTTTCTTTCTTTCTTTCTTTCTTTCTTTCTTTCTTTCTTTCTTTCTTTCTTTCTCTTTCCCACTATCTCCCATCCCACCCTCTCTCCACCTCTTTATCCCTGTCTGCCCTCTCTGTCTCTCTGTGTGTCTCCCATCCTACTATCTCTCTCTTTCTCTCTCTGTGTCTCCCATCCTACCATCTCTCTCTCTCTCTCTCCCATCCTATCGTCTCTCTCTCTCTCTCTCTCCCTGTTTCTCATCCCACCCTGTCTCTTTCTCTATCCCACTTACCTCTCACCCTTTCTCTTTCCCTCCTTTCACCTGTGGTATAAACACTTTTTATATCTCTTCCATTGATAGGACAAAGACAAGCAGGAAAAGACACTAAAGAGGGGTAAGTTGTATTTTTAACTGATCAGTTCCACATAGTGTCCCCTCTACGCAGATACCATGTAATTATTTCAGACGGAAAAGGTATCATATTCTAATTACAGAATAATAGGTCCTTGGGTTACGTCAAACAGATCAACTCTCTATTAAGGATAAAATGGCTGCTCACCTCTCTCTGTCCCCCATATGTGAGTTACACCATATTGTTTGACATTCCTCTCACTTTCCCACGTACATGAATTGAACCATTTGATTTTATATTATTTTAGCCGGCCCCTTGCTGGTCTGTAGGTTTTGGCAGCTTTGAGGTCTACAGTTTGTTTTATGGGTCTAGGGGCAGGGGTTGGGAAAGAGAGGGAATTCCTTTCTAGGAGACGTTCTCTCACCTTTTTGCCCTTTGGTCTCATAATTGTGTGTGTGTTGTTGCTGTTGTAACCCCGTCAAGGATTTTAGAATGGGTGGGATATAAATTTGGAAAATAAATAAATACATAAACTAACCCCCAACTCAGTGAATCTGGTTACAAATTTAGTGGGTAAGCAAAAGGAATGATTTACTCATCGGTCAAGCTGTGGGAATCAAAGACATCTGGGCCGGCAATTTAATGTCTTCTCAATTCTCCTCTCTTCCCATCTCCTTTTCTCTGGACCGAAACTTAGCACCTTAGCTCCTGTCCCCTCAGGGATAAAGCTGGTGTTGCCTTAATACACAGGTTGCCTGCACTCTCAGCTCCCCCTCCCATCCCCCATACAGTTTCTATACTAGTCTAGTCTGATCTGAAGAAGGGCTACCTTCGAAAGCTAATCAAAAAATGTATTTAGTCCACCCCCTCTCCGCAATCCCTACTAGACAATACAAACCAAATCACTCATGTTGATTCTTCATGGCAAATGACGGCAGATAAAGACCTTTACGGTCCATCCAGTCTTCCCAACAAGATAAAGTCATTTTACATGGTATGTGATACTTTATACCCGAGTTTGATTTGTCCTTGCCTTTCTCAGGGCACAGACCATAGAAGTCTGCCCAGCACTCTTCTTGTACTAAGTTCTGACGCTAACATCGAAACCCCTTAAAATTTACAATCCAGCCCATCAATATCTATTCAGTCACGATCAGGGTGTAGACCGTAGAAGTCTGCCCAGCTCCCATTTTGTTTCCAATTACCGGCGTCGCCACCTAATCTCCGCTAAGATTCCGCGGATCCATTCCTTCTAAACAGGATTCCTTTGTGTTTATCCCACGCATGTTTGAATTCCGTTACCGTTTTCATCTCCACCACCTCCCGCGGGAGGGCATTCCAAGCGTCCATGAAAAAATACTTCCTGACATTACTCCTGAGTCTGCCCCCCACCCTTCTACCTCAATTCATGTGCCCTAGTTCATGTCCCCAAGGCCCACCCTATTTGGACTCAGACCCACCCAAAATTGTGGCACACTTTCTATGACTGGCAGAGATCCTCAAACCCCACCAGCAGAAGATTTCCTCCTCAGGCAGCCGGTGCTCTTCCAAACGGCAGCTGGCAGCACTTGCCTTGAGCTGACACTGACATCAGCCCGTTTTCATGTATTCACAGCCTGCTGGCTGTGGCATCAGCTTGAAGAAAGTGCTGCTGGCCTGCTGTTTGGAAGAGCACGGACTGCCAGAGCAGGAGGAAATGTTCAGCTACTCAGGTATTTAATATTTTCAGCTTGCAGGAGGAGGGAGGGACAAAGAGCAGCGAGCAAAGCAGAGCAGAGGGGGGCTAGGGACGGGGGGGGGGGGGGGGAGGACATTAATTCCATGCCCACCCACTTTGGACTCAGGCCCACCCAAAACTGGCTGTCTGGCTACGCCCCTGATTTGCGTTTCTTCAGTTGCTCATTGAATGTATTCTAATTGTGTACTAGCCGTTGAGCCCGTGAAAACGGGCTACTTTTGGAATGGGGGGGTTTCTGAGGCCCCCCCCCCGAGGTCGGCGCCGCCCCGCCTCCCCCGGAGTCGCCGCTGCCGCCCCTCCACCCGGCCCGAGCAGCACTGTAAACTTATATCAGCACGCAGCAGCAGGCACATCAGCAAAGCTGCCGTCAGGGCGGGCTTCCTTCTCTGCTTGTGTCCCGCCCTCGTGTGACGTAACGTCGGCGAGGGCGGGACAAAGGCAGAGAAGGAAACCCGACGGCAGCTTTGCTGATGTGCCTGCTGCTGCGTGCTGATATAAGTTCACAGTGCTCGGGCCAGATGGAGGGGCGGCGGCGATTCCGGGGGAGGGGGAGCGGTTCCGACGTCTGCAGCATGCCAGTAGAGACTTCCCTCTCTGTCCCGCCCCTGTCATCACGTATGGGGGCGGGGCAGAGAGGGAAGTCTCTACTGGGCATTTGCGAGTGAGTACGGTCACTCGCCGTTTATATGTTTGATGTTGATTTGTTACCCACCTTGGATAATAACAATAATAAAAACGAAAACATAAACATTTAAGGATAATATACCTGCTCCCACCATTGTCCCCAATACATAAACTACAGTGTAGATGTTTTTATTAGAGTTAAAACGCTGGTTCTCCCCACTGTCCCTTATATGCAAGTAACACTGTATAATTTTACATTATTGCTCTGTAGAAGCCAAAACGAAGCAGCTCAGCCTGAGATGTATGAAAACATCAGGAAAGGAGGTTAGTTCCAGCCTTTAGGGCTTGTACACTTTGAGTCTGACGAAATCGTACCCGTCTTTCTCTTTTCTAACCTGCTTACATTCTTCCCCCAGTGTCTGGACAACCTGCACAGTCTTCACCGGAATCCCAGGAGAAGGTCAGTAATGGGACTGGGGGGGGGGGGGGGGAGCAGAGGTTGTTAGAGGCATTGGAGCCGACTCTGTGGGTGCTGTGGGTGCTTGAGCACCCTCAATATTGAGAAAATTCCTTGTATGTGTCCAGGGAGGGGTTATTTTCATTGGGCTTAGCACCCCCAATAATTTTGAAAAGTTGGCTCCTATGGTTAGAGGTGGGGAGAGGAAGGTGATAGGGGATCTAGGGGAAATGTAGGGAGGAGTCAAGGGTCCTGGCATGACTCAGATTTGTTTTGTCTCCGTTGAAGGTGGAGTCGGACGGTGGACTCATCTATTCCAGCCTGAATCACAAGATTTCCAACACAGCCAGAAAGGAGGCACCCAGAGTGTCCCCTTCTGAAGAGGGGACGGTATATGCAGCTGTGAGGCATGGTGTTTGATCATAATGATTGTGTGACATCACCATAGCCCCCCCCCCCGCCCCCCCACTCAGAGGAAAGAATGTTAATACAGAGCTCTGAGCGAAGGGGGTGTCTAATCCCTAGAGACGCCTTCCTCTTTCCATGGCGTCGAACCACTGGCCATATCTTTACCCTACAGACACTGATCAACAGACATAATCTTTACATGTCTTATTGACTTTTCAAAAGCCTTTGATGTTGTATGGAACTCCAGACTCAACCTTAAACTACTGCAAACAGGAATTTGGGGGGAAACCTGAGATGTAATCAAATCACGAGGGGGTGGGTGGGTGCTATCTAAGGCCCATACCATAACTGAGGGATGAGAGGTAGATTTTCAAGAGGGTAGGACTCAAGCTACATTAAGTTTGGTTTGGGCTGATTCACATGTTATTTTTGTGCATATTTGAAAGATGGTTGGGAGATGAGTTTCGGCATGCAATAAGCACTTTTGCACTGCAGTGATTTAAGAAGCCTAATGGTGGAGGAAAGGGGAAAGGGAATGGAACTTATATACCACTTTTCTGTGTTTTTTCCAACTACATTCAAAGCGGTTTACATATTATATACAGGTACTTATTTGTACCTGGTACAATGGAGGGTTAAGTGACTTGCCCAGAGTCACAAGGAGCTGTAGTGGGAATCAAACCCAGTTCTCCAAGATCAGAGTCCACTGCACTAACCACTAGGCTACTCCTCCCTCTTGACTTGGCTTGGCTAAGGTGTGTGCTCTTGCACTGGTAATGAGGCCTCTATTCCCTGTCTTCACATATTTAGTGGACTGCATGCATGGCTTTTTTCAGGGGGCACTTGGGGGGAGGGTACTGGCACCTTTTCTATTGCCTGCTAAAATTGATCCCTTGTTCACCAAGATTAATCAAAGAGCCCAGGCTCTGCATACCAGTGCTGCCCTTTCATAGATTCTATGGCTGGTTGCAGGGGACCTGGCTATTGTGGGGTGAGTCCCTCAGTGATCACCCCTGAAGGATGGCCTGGCAATTGAGTACCAGCATCTATTCATTTGGTCCCTGTATTGTGACGCATTTTGTAGGCTTTGAGGAGTATTTTCTTGGATATTTGACTCTCTTCATTCCGAACTGTATTTTGGTGGGTTTCCGGAGAAACCCCAGCCAGACAGGTTTTCAGGATATCCACAATGAATATGCATGAGATCAACCTCCTTAGTATGCAGAACTCTCACACGCATGTTCATTGTGGATATTCTGAAAACAACTGGCTGGGGTTCCCCCAGGATAGGATTGGGAACTCTTGACCTGGATAATGGCGACCATTGAATATCCAGATAGAGCAATGAGCTGCTGACATTATCTGGACAGAGGTGATATCCAGCCACCTTCCAGACAGATTTATCACAGTCCCGAGTTATCTGGATATTTATTTGGGTCGTGGCTCATCCCAGCACTATCCAGATAGAGCTGCTGAAGATCTGTCTTGGTGGGATTTACTAGGTAAGATGGATAAGTCCTTTCAAATATCAACCCTTAAATGTATTACTTTGGGGAAACATTTAATATTGTCATACCAATAAAGTTATGTGAATCTGAATAGTACCATATACTCAGTGTGATAACATACGGTGTCTATAATTTTTAATTACTGAAGTAGTATTAATGTGTATATATCATTATAAAAAATCTTGTGTGGTTATATGTTTACAGACTGGTGTGTGCAATAATCATGTCTGTGTGTCCGTGATACATCACGTGTTCTCTATTTTGGGATACTCCTGGCAAGGGTCCCGCCCCATAAGTGGTGCTGACCTCTGATTGGCTGTTACGATTACTATGGCCTACAGTCTTGTCCCTTGATCTTGCTACAGCAGGGTTGGGTGGGAGGAGGGAGGGACAGAATTTTATAACTGCAAAGTTAGCCATTTTAAGTAGGGGGCAACCTTATCTGGGTGCATTATGGGGCCTAAAATGTCTTTCGTGAAACTGGATAACTTATCAGCTTTAGAACTGGGTTCCTACAGTCCTGGGACCTTCCTGTACTGGGAGACATCTTGAAGCTGACGGAGATTAGCATAGGGGGAACTTCAAGAGGTAGAAAGACCCAAACAGCATCCTCCTGCAATATGTCTGTGCTTTTCTAATGTTTACAAAGCAGAGCTGCCAGGACGGAGACGTTTTGGCCGGTCCTGGATTTCTGTCAACCTCATCCTGGTGCATTATGGGACCTGCAGCACTGATTTCAATGAATAGAATCATGGACTACAATTACTACACTGCTTTGGGATGTAAGTTTTAAAATCAGGACCGGCCAAAAAAAGTCTCCCTCCTGGAATGGGTAGCTTGGCAGCTCTGACAAAGGTTGCAGGTGGAACCCCAATCCCTCTATGGCAGTGATGCTCAACCCAGTCCTTGGGACACATCCAGCCAGCCAGGTTTTCAGGATATCCACAATGAATATGCATGAGATGGATTTGCATTTACTACCATCTTATGCAAATCTATCTCATGCATATTCATTGGCTAACTGTGTCCCAAGCACTGAGTGAGAATGTGTGCTCCATGGGTAGGTACGCTACCTCCACAGACCTCCTATACCCCTGTCCCTCAGTGGCGTTCCTAGGGAGGCTGACACCCGGGGCAGATCGCCAATGCGCCCCGCCCCCCGGGTGCAGCGCCCCGCCCGGATGCAGCGCGCCCCCCCGGCGAAAGGACACCCCCCCCCCGTGAAAGAACCCCCCGGGTGCACGCCGCCGCTGGGGGGGGGGGGGGGTGCCGCGCGTGCCTGTCCTTCGTTCGAAACCTGTTCCGGGGCAGAGGGAGCATGGAATGAACGAAGGACAGGCACATGCGGCACCCCCCCTCCCAGCGGCGTGCACCTGGGGTGGACCCCCCCCGCCCCCCCCCCCCAGGAACGGCACTGCTATCCCTCCCTCTGATCAGTTGCTGGATCAACAGACAAGGAGTACAAGGGGGTTAAACTATACATACCAAGTCGCACACATTAGGGACTAAAATTCAGTAAATGACAGGAACTGCCAGGGAAGGAAAAAGAAGAAAAGCTGGGGGCTGTGGTATTGGGAAGTGTGTGGGGGGTGGGGAGATGCTGGACAACAGCAGCAATAGGGAAGGAGAAGCGATATAGGGGAGAAGGAAGATGTTGGGCCACTGACCATACAGGGTGGGATAGATATTGTACTGCTTGGGGTCCTGTAAGCAGCTGACACACTCATTCCTTTCTGAAAGTATTTACCTTTTAGGTCAAGGCGAAGCTTATCTCCCCTCAGTGCATTTTCCTGTAATAAGGGATTCTGAAAGATCCATTTGTGCTGTAAGGAGTTTACATGTGATCCATGTGTCACTAAAGCCCTTAAAGCTAAAGGTGAAATTTCTCTGTCATGCCTTTTCAGGGGTGGACCTGACCTGGAAGCAGCACAAGGGGATAAAAACCCAGGACCCAATAGTCAGCCGGCATTGATCAGAGTTTTGCTGACCACTGCTGGCTTTATCCCCAGAAATTCAATGCCTCGTCTGGGCTCCAGCATTGAATTTCTGGGTATATAGGGGGCAATCTTAGGACCCATCAAATCCCCCTTAACCAATGGGGAATTGCGGGGATCCTTTTGCATACAAAGAACTTTTAATTTTGCTTCTCTCACTCAGCTGGTATGCAAATGCCGTTTTTGGGTTAAAGTTCCCTAATCGTGGGCAGAAGACTTATCCTATAAATAAATTCAGAGTTCAGGGTTGTGAAACCAAAATGCTTCCTGTGAGTCTAGCACTGAGACTCTTCCTCTGCACTCTCTGCCCCCACTGCTCTGGCAAATGCACCTTATTCCTGCCATGCATCACCCCCTGCTATTGCAGGACAGTCCTGGACACCCTCCACTGCACTGTATTATACACTTGATGATGGTTTTAAAGACTTTAGAATTTAGAACAGATTCTATACCTTTCTGAGCAAGTCTTTGCATTCTATCGAGGGCTCTTCTCATTTTAGTAGAGGCTAATGCCAGGAGCATTTTTGATATGACGTCTTAAGTAGAGAGGTGTGGTAGCCGTGTTAGTCCACTCTTAAAGGTTATCAATAGAAATCAAACAAAATAAAACATGGAAACAAGATGATAAGCAAATAAGATGATACCTTTTTTATTGGACATAACTTAATACATTTCTTGATTAGCTTTCGAAGGTTGCCCTTCTTCGTCAGATCGGAAATAAGCAAATGTGGTAGCAGATAGTATATATAAGAGAAACATCAAAGCATTACTTTGACAGTCTGACAGAGTGGGAGGGTGGGGGTATGCATGGGGACATCAAAGCATTTCATTGATATTCTAACAGAATGGGTGTTGGTAGGTGAGAGGAGGGTAATAAACAGAGAAATAAACAGAGAAATACAACTTTATGGTTTATAATGGGTTAGAAAACCCAGATCCTTATTAAGTCCTGTTTGTTGGGTGTCAAAATATTCAATCATTCTTATTTCAAAGGTCTTACGTTCCTGTATTGTTTTAAAATTACCTTTCAGTATTCTTACTGTGAAATCACTGGTGCAGTGATTCTTTTCCATGTTTTATTTTGTTTGTTTATTGATATGACATCTAAATCTGACTTTGGACGTTTTGCTGAAAACATCCAAAACCCAAGTAGTGAAAATGGCCATTTTCAAACCAGAAAAGCGCCCATCTTTTTTCTTTGAAAATGACCATTTCCTAGATACTGTGGTGCTCAGTACATCTATCTTTTTGGACCATTAAAACAACAACAAAAAAATGTCCAAGTGGAAAACGCACAAAATCAAGCCATTGGGACGCTAATTTGGTACATACCATAGGACACGTGCGCATGCCCGCGGTATACCATTTTATGCTGCGGTAAGCGTGCGGTAGCGCTTACCGCAGAGGAGCAAGATTCCATGCTACAAATCCCGGGGCAAGACTTTTCCTCCAGGAACTTGTGCAAACCTTTTTTGCTTTCTGCACTGTTCTCTGAGCTTTGGGGAGGGAATAGGAAATGACCTCATTAACATCCGTTCGACTAACTTTAAATACTGTTTCCTGCGCTACACCCTGCTGAACATTCTATGCAGACTCACGCTGGCGCTAATCCAGCGCTAATTGACTTTAGCGCCGGCATTAGGTTCTGCGCATAGGCCCACCTGTGTGGCAGGTACATCACCTGCACAGACCCCTACCCTTTAACCCTCCTGTTGTAAGTCAGAAATCACCTCTAACTCTCTCCTGACCAGCCGCAGGGTGCCACAGATGGGAACACAAGGGGTTAAGTATAGCTGGATGCAGGACAGCTGCCCAAAAATCCACCAGCCTAATCACAGCCTCTCCTGCAGAGTCCTGAAGTGTCATTCCTATTAACTGGAGCTGGCATGGAAATCCTTTTGTACCTCTAGCCTGTTTCTACATCCCCTACCAAGGGAACTCCTTCCAGCTCCTGCCCCGCTCCCCCCCCTCCCCCCCCCCCTGTGGGAGGGTCCTCAGAATAAATCCTTGCAACTCCCCTCCCTCTGCCTGTCTCTTTCTCTCCCAGCCTTTCAGCCTGGGTTCTCTAGGATACTGCAGGTATCCTACTTGCTTAAGTCTCTCCCCTAAGAAACTTGCAGTCTCTGCATCTCTACCCAGGGGCCTGGAGCTCTCTATTTCTTATTAGGAAACCAAGGATCTGTGCCTGAGTCTCTCTCCAGGAGCCTGGGCACCTCTACTAAACTCTGCCCGCATTTCTGTTGAGGGGCTCAAGGATTCCCACCTCCTCTTTAGGTCTTCAGCATGAAAATTGAGTTTGCCCCTCTGATTATCCCCCTGAGACGGAGGCTGCAGACACTGGCTGTGCTACAGTGGATCTTCTCCTTCTTGGCACTGGGTAAGTAAGCAGAATGTTCTTCTGGACATTATAGCAACTACAAAGTTCCCTCTCTATGGTGATCCTTGGGCAATTTTTCTTTCAACAACAGCCTCGTTCTGCTTTGACTAACCCTTTCTATAACACTCACTTACCTTTGCTACAGAGAGAAAAGGGGTCAGATCTGTTACCCTATATAAAGGGACTAGAACAGAGCTTCGCAAACTGTGCGTCAGGTCCCCTAAAGGGGTCACAAAGCTCACATTTGGGTTCACGACCTAGTTGGGCTCTCCATAGGTACATTATCATTCTGCACACCTGGGAGGGTCACACAACTTTATTTGGCCGGGTTCTGGATAATCTGCACCTTAGTCCATAAGATTATCTACGGTGAAGTCCCAGGTTACATGATTGACCTAATCAATCAATCTCCCAATCGGGAATAGTACCAGTTCATCACGTTCTTACCCAAATTGCAAAGGACTAAAATACAAGACAACCCATGCGTCCAACTTCCCTTACATGAGCACGCGCCTGTGGAACGCACTACCACAAGTGGTGAAAACAACTTACGATCACCTAAGATTCAGAAAATTATTAAAGACCCACCTATTCGGAAAGGCATATCCGACTGACCCAACTTAAATGCCTCAACCCTGCAACACTTCACTATCAAAGATCGTACTGGACATGAACAAACCTTTTTACCTCAAACCCAACTTGGTGAATCTTATCTTCCCTATCCCACTATAACATTTTTTGTACTTATCCCCCACCGGACTTGGCGAATGCCTTTACGGTATTATGTAAGCCACATTGAGCCTGCAAATATGTGGGAAAATGTGGGATACAAATGTAATGAATAAATAAATAATTCTAATAAAAAGGGTTATGGTTGGTTTTCTTCAGGAAGGGTAGAGCTCCTGGATGTCTACAAGGTGTTGCTGGAAACGGAGAAAGTGGGGGGTGGAAGATTGGAACTGAGGCGTTACTGCAAGAATACAGTACCCGTAATGTTTTCTGGCTTCCTTGAAAAGGGGGAAGGTGTGCTGGCCTGTCGACAATTGGGGATTGTAAAAATTGCATGACGTTCATAGTTACAAGCGCATATGTTGAATCCTACTCCCTGCATAAATATCGGTAGGTGCAAAAATGATATACACAGAGGGCCGCCTTCAATAAACAGTGCCCAAAGTTAGGAACCAGAAAGATCCGCGCTAAATGAGTGTTCTAGAAACAGCGCTGGGCGCAGAGCACCCTGTATAGAATATGAGATTAGCGCAGATTTCGCACCTAACTTCGAACACCAGCACTTTTAAGACTGAGAACAAATCCTCTCTGCAAAACTTTCTACACTACCCTGGACCCTCGCAGAAGGATTCTGGCATTGTGCACACATCAAAAGTGGGCAGCGTACACTCTGCATTGCACAGAATACCGTAATTAGCATACATTTTAATGCAACCTGCGCTGTGTCTTCCTGCACGAGCTGTCACTACTACTACTGCTACTATAAATCACTGCTATAGCGCTACCAGTCATACGCAGCGCTTTACAATTGAACATGAAGAAGACAGTCCCTGCTCAAAAGAGCTTACAATCTAAATCAGGACAAACAGACAGGATCAATAAGGATAAGGGAAGGACAGACAGAAGGACACAAGGATAAGATAAAAGTTACAAGTTAGGAGTCGAAAGCAGGATCAAACAGGTAGGCCTTTAGCCCGGATTTGAAGGCAGCCAGGGATGGAGCTAGACGTAGTGGCTCAGGAAGTCTATTCCAGGCATAAGGTGCGGCGAGATAGAAGGAGCGGAGTCTGGAGTTAGCGATGGAGGAGAAGGGTGCAATTAGGAGAGATTTGCTTAGCGAACGGAGTTCTAGGGAAGGAGTGTAGGGAGAGATGAGGGTGGAGAGGTAGTGAGGGGCTGCAGAGTGAATGCACTTATAGGTCAACAAGAGGAGCTTGAATTGTTTACGGAAACGGATAGGGAGCCAGTGAAGCGATTTCAGGAGAGGGCTGATATGGGCATAACGACTTTGGTGAAATATTAGTTGTGCGGCAGAGTTTTGAACAGATTGAAGAGGAGAGAGATGGCTGAGCGGAAGACCTGCGCTCAGTTCCTCTCTGTATCCCTCAGCACGTACAATCCACATTCAGCCTCCCCCCCCCCCCCCCCGCGGCTGCTTTCTGCACCAGCCTCTGGCATTGGTGCACGAGCACCAGGCTTGTGCTGATTGGAGGACGTCCAAACAAATATATTGCACCAAAAGCTTCCAAGACCAGATTTTCTGATCATCAGAAACACAGGGCATTATTCTTCCAGAAGTGGTCAGTGGTTTTTTTTTAATGTCGGCTGCCACCAATTGAATTAGTCTCAGATATTCAATGTCGACCCCCCATCCAGGTCTTCCAGGAGTTACCCAGGTACCACCAATATTCAGAGAAGGTACCTGGGTAGCCACCAAGTTAACTTAGAACACATCTGTCCGAGTGCTGCCACCGGATATGCTTGGTGGTAGAGTTTGTTTGATTCACGAGTGATAAGTTACGATCAACAATTACATCAAGTATTTTTAGACTCTCAGAGACCGGAAGGGTAAGATCAGGAGTGATTAAGGCTGAGGGTTTGAACTTATTATAGGTAGAGATGATAAGGCAATGAGTTTTCAGCTGCCCTCTCCAGTTAAGTGCCACTGACTATCTGCTCCCCGCCTGGTCAGTGTGGCAGGAGGAGACACCCTGTCTGGTTAAATGATGCTGAATATTGACTCATAATTTTCGGGTGCTTCCGGGAGGGAGTGGGGGGAGGGGGGAGGCATGCAGGAAATGCTCCAGGAAATGTTCTACAGCATGCATAGCAGGGTCTAAGGTCCCAAGGATTAAGTTTAAAAATCAGACAGATGTTCTCTTGTCCTCCCACCCAGTAAGTACAGTTTTCACTTGCATAATCGCTTTTCCCCTTGCAGAAGATGCAGTGGGTTATAATCTTAGGCAACGCCACAGTGTTTTGAAACTGTGGCAAACCTTTTATGCATTTATGGGGTTTTTTTTTGTTGGCAGAATTTTAAATCCAGCCCTAGAACAAAAGTCCTTATCAAGGTCCCTCATGTCTTGGGTCTACCCTGGGGCTCTTAGGGGCCGATGATCAGAAGCAAACGCAGGCGCTAGAGGCTATTAGCCCCCGAGCATGTGAAACAATGCGCTCGTGGGCTCTGAACGCAACTAGCATGCAAATGCATGCTACTGTATTCCTTCCCAATGGCCAGTGAGCAGTGAGTCAAACATTGGTGCACTGTCCATGGCAAACCCTACTCCAGCTTGGAGTTGGCGTTGGGGTTTACAGACCATTGGGCAGGAATGATGAGCCCTGTCCAACATGCATTTGCATGCTAGCAGGCCCCCCCCCCCCACAGGAGCAGGAACATCCAGTCCCCCTGACCCCCCCCCCCCCAATATATGTTCAGTGGGGCCACAGATCTGGTGGGTCTCCAGCCCCCCTAACCCCCCCTAGCATCCCCCAAGAAAATCCATGGTGGCCCAGTGGGCCGCAAATCAAGCCCCCCCTGACCTGGTGGTCTAGCAGCCCTCTTCCCTGCCCCCTGTACTTTTGTTGGAGAAGGGAGGTAGACCTCTCCTCTCTCAACAGCGCCATCTCGAAAAAGGAGGCGTCCAGCCCTGCCCAGTGCATCCTGGGATGCACTGGGCAGGGTTTCACATCATGTAAGGGAGAAACATAAATTTACTTGCTATTATCTCTGATCATAGGGGTGGTAAAGCATTAGTATCTTAATTCATCCTCTTCTGTGTATAGAGCAGTCTCTGATGATCCGGGGAGAGGGGGGTTGGGAATCCCATAGTGCCTTTAATGTGGTCTCTCTTTCTCTCTCTCTCCTTTACTCAGCTCAATGCTGTCTGGCTTTATTTGTCCTTCTTCTACTGAGTGACGTCTGGTACCTTGGTCTGCTCTGCTTGGCCTGGCTCTACCTGGACAGGGACACTCCAGCCTCAGGAGGTCGAAGGTCGGACTGGATGAGGAGCTGGACCATATGGAAACACTTCCGGGATTACTTTCCTATCAAGGTGAGCTGAGGCGCTGTGGGGGGGGGGGGGGATATTCAGGGCTGGGCCAGTCCAACCAGTAGGCATCCGCCTAGAGTGGCAAAATTTGAGGGGAAGCACTACTGCAGAGCAGGGCCTTGAGCTTACACTGACCTCCGCAGTAGACCCCAAACCCGTACCGGCTGTGCTGTCTTATTTAGAGATGCTGTCATGCAAGTGCCAATCCCTCAAATTGTGCCACCTTGAAGGGTTGGAAACAGGGGCGCAGCCAGACTTCGGCGGGAGGGGGTTCCAGAGCCCGAGGTGAGGGGGCACATTTTAGCCCCCCCCCCCCCGGCGCCGCCGACCCCCTCCCCCCCGTCATTGCCGACTTTGCCTCCCCCTGCCGCCGACCCTCTCAACCCCCCCTCCCGCCGCCAACCCGCCATCGCCTACCTTTGCTGGCGGGGGATTCCAACCACGTTGTACGTGCAGGACATCAGAAACAGAAGGAAGCCTTTTGCGGGAAGAAGAAGACCTCGGCTGGCGGGGGTTGGGGTTCCCCGCCAGCAAAGGCAGGCGACAGCGATGGCGGGAGAGGGGGTCGAGAGGGTCATTGGCGGGGGGTCCAGGGCCAAATCTACGGGGGTCCAGGCCCCCCTGGCCCCATGTAGCTACGTCACTGGTTGGAAAGGGAAGGGGAGATGCTAGACACCTTGGAAGAAGTGGGGGGGGGAAGGAAGGGGTGATGTGGACACTTGGGATACAAAAGGAAAGGGAAGGTGCTGGACGAGAAGGGCCATGAGCTGCCTCTCGGGGGGATGGGGAATTCATGGTTGAAAGCTCGCCTAGGTCGTCAGATAGCTTTGGGCTGGACCTGGAGATATTTATGTCTATTATAAAATTTTCAAAAAACATTATTCCAACTTTCTCTTAATATTTCTTCCTCTTTCCATTAGTGGAGAGATCCCTATTTGTAAGTAAGGTGTGGCACAATGGTAGCCCCATTCCTGTGAGGGCAGAGCAATGGTTTTCAACCCAGTTCTTGAGACCCATCCAAGCAGTCAGGTTTTCATGGTATCTAACTGAATATGCATAAGAGATTTGCATTAAGTGCCTCCCTCATATGTAAAATCTTTCAATGCATATTATTTATTTTATTTATGGTTCATTTATATCCCACATTTTCCCACACATGCAGGCACAATGTGGCTTACAGAAAATTAGGAGGAATTACAAATTATGAAGATACAGATAAAGCGAAAAAAAAAAGGTCAAACAAGGGGAGCATTGACTAACAGTGGAAAACTAGCAGGGTGGGGAACGGAAGGGGAATATAAATCAGCAGGGGAACAAAGGGAGTAGGTTGCAACAAAGAAGTAAGTCTTCAATAATTTCTTAAAGAAGGTGTGGTCCATTTGCATTTTGATATCATTCTGGATATCTTGAAAGCTTGACTGGGAGGGAGCGACCCGAGGTCCGAGTTGTGTATGGTGCTCTTCTGTAACTTCAGGTCAGAAAGTTTTGAGGGGACCTCCAATGCCCATCAAGAGGCTGAACCCCCTTCAGCTTCAAGCAGGCTTAGGGGGCTGCTGTAACATAGGGGCCCAAGACCTAAATATTTTATTACACATTTGCAAGGGTAATTAAGATAGAATGAGGCACCTAATGCCAAAAACATCCTTCCTAATAGCCAGAAAAGCTCTTCTTCTACCTGAGTTTGCCTGGTCACATCCATATTTATTTATTACATTTGTACCCCGCGCTTTCCCACACATGGCAGGCTCAATGCGGCTTACGTGGGGCAATGGAGGGTTAAGTGACTTGCCCAGAGTCACAAGGAGGTGCCTGTGCCTGAAGTGGGAATCAAACTCAGTTCCTCAGGACCAAAGTCCACCACCCTAACCACTAGGCCACTCCTCCACTGTTGCTACTATTTGAGATTCTACATGGAATGTTGCTATTCCATGTAGAAGTCGGCCCTTGCAGATCACCAATGTGGCCGCACAGGCTTCTGCTTCTGTGAGTCTGACGTCCTGCACGTACGTGCAGGACGTCAGTCTCACAGAAACAGAAGCCTGCGCAGCCTTCTACATAGAATGTTGCTAGTGGAATAGCAACATTCCATGTAGAATCTCAAAGAGTAGCATCATTCCATGTAGAATCTCCAATATTCCATGTAGAATCTCCAATAGTAGCAACATTCTATGTAGAATCTCCAATAGTATCTATTTTATTTTTGTTACATTTGTACCCCGCGCTTTCCCACTCATGGCAGCTCAATGCGGCTTACATAGTAACAATATGAAGAATTACAAAGTGTAAAAAAGAATATACAATTTGTAGTAAACGCAATATTAATGGAGTTAACAGGTAAGTAAAGACCAACAAGTGTAAACGTAATATATCTCCACTTTACCTATAATCGGAATGGTTCCTTTTCAGATATCTGCTTGTTTAATTCTTTATAATGTCATGCACCCTCTCGCAACACTAACTGTCTACTTCCTGATCGATTATCCACTAAGAACGATACATTGTAAGATAGTTTAACTTTCTATTATGCAACGCTTGATCTTTATGTAACACTAATTGTCTATTTCTGTTCCATTAAGCGCCAAGAACGATACATTGTAAGCCACATTGAGCCTGCAAAAAGGTGGGAAAATGTGGGATACAAATACAATAAATACATAAATTGAACATGGGAGGAACTGGGTGCAGAAGGAAATGAGCGTTAGAAGGTAGGCATAGGAAGATGGAGAGGAATGGATATGGGGTAGCAATAAGGATAATGAGAAACATGGTCAATGTATAACAATCATCGATAAGAATCACGTGGGCAGGCTTTAGATTATACATCCAAATCGTTTCACCATAGAATAAGGATTGAGAGTTTCTAAAGAATAAACGCTTGACCTCTTCTAGGTCTTGTTCAAATACAAAGGAAACAAGTAGAGTCATACGATTTTCTTTTTTTAAATAATTCATGCCCTCCTCTCTCTCTCTCTTTTCATATCGGCTCTTGTTCACAGCTGGTGAAGACGGCAGAGTTGGACCCGGTCAAGAATTACGTGTTTGGCTTCCACCCCCATGGCGTCCTGGTGGCCGGAGCCTTCGGGAACTTCTGCACGGAGGCCACGGGCTTCTCCAAGCTCTTCCCAGGGCTCAGGCCCCACCTTTTGATACTACCCTTCTGGTTCAAGGTGCCGCTGTTCAGGGACTACATAATGAAATCGGGTGAGAACAGACGCCAGCTGAGAGAATTCCTTGACCCCCCCCCCCCCCCCCACGTTCATGCTCCTCCACTTCACTAAAATAATTGGGGTAGAGGGCATCTGAAATGTAGGTGCATAGTACTATAATACAGTGCTACCTACCCTTTGTCAAGCAGTGGTTGTTTCTGTCAAAGAGTTCTCGAGTTCCCTTGAGGCAGTGGCTCTATACTGTTAAGCCTCCATCATTTTGAGCAATAATTTCATTTGAAATGTGACCAGCTCCATTTTCCCCTTCTCTAAGTCGCTCTGAGGGGCATAATTGAACGGCGCCAACGAAATAGATCGCCGGCGATCTATTTTGGCGGTGGCGCAACAGCTGGCCGTAACCATATTATCGAAAATGATGGCCGGCCATCTTTTGTTTCGATAATATGGTTCGAACCGGCCAATGGCCGCTTTTGTTTTTCAGCAAATAATGGAAGCTAAAAGCGGCCATCTCAACCCCGGCTACATCCAAGGCATTTGGTCGTAGGAGGAGCCAGCATTTGTAGTGCACTGGTCCCCATGACATGCCAGGACACCAACTCCCAGGTGCATAGCTCCCTTACCTTGGGTGCTGAGCCCCCCAAATTCCCCCCAAACCCACTCCCCACAACTCTACACCATTACCATAGCCCTTATGGGTGAAGGGGGGCACCTACATGTGGATACAGTGGGTTTTGGGGGGGGGGGTTGGATGGCTCAACACTTAGCACCACAAGTGTAACAGGTGTGGGGGGGGGATGGACGTGGGTCTGCCTGCCTGAAGTGCACTGCACCCATTAAAAACTGCTCCAGGGACTTGCATACTGCTGTCAGGGAGCTGGGTATGACATTTGAGGCTGGCATACAGGCTGGCAAAAAAGGTTTTTATTTTTATTTTTTTAGTGTGGAAGGGGGTTGGTGACCACTGGGGGAGTATGAGGAGGTCATCCCCCATTCCCTGCGGTGGTCATCTGGTGAGTTGGGGCACCTTTTTGAAGCTTGGTCGTGAAAATAAAAAGACCAAGTAAACCCGGCGAAATACTGATGAACGCCGCTTTTTTTGTTCCATTATCCGCGAAAGCCGGCCATCTGGTAGCCACGCCCATGCCCGCCCATGCCCCGCCTTCGCTACGCCGCCGACACGCCCCCTTGAACTTTCGCCGGCTCGGCGACGAGAAAGCGGCGATGGTGTCAAAAAAGTAGCTTTCGATTATACCAATTTCGCCGCTTTTGAGAGATTGCCGGCCATCTCCCGATTTATGTCGGAAGATGCCCGGCGATCACTTTCGAAAATAAGCCTGTCTGTGTCCCAGTAGAGGAGTCGTTCTATGGCTGCTCTTTCTTCCTCTCTTTCCTAATCCCTTGAATTTCCTTCTTCTTTAGGTCTGGTCTCTTCTGAGAAGAAAAGCGTTGTTCACCTGCTGAGCCAGAAAAGCGGGGGCCAAGTTGCAGTGATAGCTGTGGGGGGTCCCCCAGAGTCCCTGGATGCCCGACCTGGGGCACTGACCCTTCAAATCCTGAGCAGAAAAGGTTTCATCAAGATCGCAATGAGCCAGGGGTAAAGCCACCATGCGCTTCAAATCTCTCTTAACCCTAACGTGCTGAGCTTCAGGTGAAGCCACCATCACCTTTAACCCTCTTTTGACCCCAACGTCATACTGAACCATGGATGAGGGCATCACCTCCTTAAACTCCTCTGAGCCCCAGAAGTTAGTTTCTGAGGCATGGTGGAACATGTAGTTCTTAGAGTAAGACTACAGATCCCAGAATGCATTGCTTAGCTTAGAAAGGTAACATCCATGCTGGTAATGCTGTGTCTTGTCATTTTCTTTCCCTAGGGCTCATCTGGTCCCCGTCTTCTCCTTCGGGGAGAATGAACTTTTCCACCAGGTGGAGAACCCACCAGGTTCCCTCATCCGACTGATGCAGGAGAAGTTGCAGAAATTCATGGGGTTGGCACTGCCCCTCTTTCATGCCCGGGGAGTCTTCCAGTACAGCTTCGGCCTCCTGCCCTTCCGCCGGCCCATTCACACCGTGGGTGAGTCCTCATCCGCTTGGCCTGACCCTGGAATGGGGGTGGGCTATGGGTTGGTGAGAATGCACTCTGCTGTGCCAGCTGGAGATACAGAGGTCATTCACGTATTTCACAAGAGCCCCGTGTCTGGGAGCCTTCCTCTCTGGCCCAGACACTGGGCCTCAGCCCTGCAAGCTGCTGACAAGCTTGTTCCTTTCCAAAAGTATTTGCACTTTGGACCAGGTTAAAGCTTATCCTCCCCTGATGTGTTTCCACATAGTGAGTGATTGTGAAACATCCAGAGCTGGGGTGCAAGGAGTTAACACTTCAAAGAGCTTTTAATTTTGGTTCTCTCTCTCAGCTGGTATGCAAATAGTATTTTGGGTAAAAGTTCCCTATGTAGTGGACAAAAGGATATCCTATAAATACATTCAGAATTCAGGGTTGTGAAACCAAAATGCATCCTGTGAGCCTAGCACTAAGACTCTTCCTCTCCCCTCCCCAGCTCTGGCAATGCGTCTCACTCCTGTCATGCATCACCCTCTACTATTCAGGGCTGGCTTAACCATCATGCAAGACCAGGCAGTTTCCTAGGGCAGCAGCTTGTGATTGGTGGCAAAGAGCAGCTGCAGTCAATGCAAAAGAATAGAGTCAATACACAATAATAGAGAGGGGTATAACCAGCAGAAGAAAGGAGGCGTTGATACCCCTCTACAAGTCATTGGTGAGGCCCCACTTGGAGTACTGTGTTCAGTTTTGGAGGCTGTATCTTGCTAAAGACGTAAAAAGACTGGAAGCGGTGCAAAGGAAAGCTACAAAAATGATATGGGATTTGCGTTGCAAACCGTACCAGGAGAGACAAAAAACGTTTTCACGAAATAACAACACAAAAATATCAAGAAGTACTAATGAATACATAAAGACTAGAGCCAATTACCTATAGAGGGGCATTTTCGAAAGGGGCGTCAATGTTTTGATATGGACGTCCTCACAAAACGTCCCGATCCAGGGGCGGGGAAACCCATATTTTCGAAACAAGATGGACGTCCATCTTTCGTTTCGAAAATACCATCAGGGACGCCCAAATCCTTAAATTTGGTCATCCCTAGATCTGGTCGTCCTTAGACTTGGTCGTTTCTGATTTTCGTCGATAATGGAAACCAAGGACGTCCATCTCAGAAATGACCACATGCAAGCCATTTGGTTGTGGGAGGAGCCTGCATTTGTAGTGCACTGGTCCCCGTGACATGCCAGGACACCAACTGTGCACCCTAGGGGGCACTGCAGTGGATTTCATAAATTGCTCCCAGTTACATAGCACCCTTACCTTGTGTGCTAAGCCCCCCCAACCCCCCCCAAAACCCCACTACCCACAACTGTACAACACTACCATAGCCCTAAGGGGTGAAGGGGGACACCTAGATGTGAGTACAGTGGGTTTGTGGTGGGTTTTGGAGGGCTCACTGTTTCCTCCACAAACGTAACAGGCAGGGAGGGGGATGGGCCTGGGTCCACCTGTCTGAAGTGCACTGCACCCCTAAAACTGCTCCAGGGACCTGTAAACTGCTGTCATGGACCTGAGTATGACATCTGAGGCTGGCATAGATGCTGGCAATCAATATTTTTAAAGATATTTTTTGAAGGTGGGAGGGGTTTAGTGACCACCGGGGGAGTAAAGGGAGGTCATCCCCGATTCTCTCCGCTGGTCATCTGGTCATTTCAGGCACCTTTTTGTGCCTTGGTCGTAAGAAAAACAGGACCAGGTAAAGTTGTTCAAGTGTTCGTCAGGGACGTCCTTGTTTCTTTCGATTATGGGTCAAGGACGTCAAAGTGTTAGGCACGCCCAAGTCCCGCTTTCGCTATGCCTCCGACACGCCCCCCTTGAACTTTGGCCGTCCCTGCGACGGAAAGCAGTTGGGGACGTCCAAAATCGGCTTTCGATTATACCGATTTGGATGACCCTGAGAGAAGGACGTCCATCTTCCGATTTATGTCGAAAGATGGGCGTCCTTCTCTTTCAAAAATGAGCCCGATAATCAACTCTCTTCGAAAAAGATAAAACATAAACAAAATAAACATAAGGAGGAAAAAATCCCGGACTCAAGCTTAAATCACTCATAAGCTTAGGTTGCCTTTAAGACACTGCCCTTCACTGGCTCACGTATCAAAGCAGTTTACAAGACCAATAATTTTCAACAGAAAAGCAAAAGAACTACAGTCTTTCATAGGAAAGGTATTAATCATTCAAGGAAAGAGTAACTATAGAATTTTTTTTTAAAAATTATAAAAAAAAATCTAATATCAGCATAGAAATGTATAGATTCTTGGCTTCATCTGTCCGAGTCCCTCATTCAGGGGGTCTTTTGCAAAGGCACAGTAGCATTTTTAGCGAACTAAATGCTAGAGATACTCATATGTTCCTATGATAATATCTCATTATACTCACCTTCAATATCACCTTAATAATGTCATATTCAAAATAGTATGGTCTAGTTCAATTTTTTAATAAGATCATCAGATCCACGTAACTACCTCAATAATGGCTTAAATGAGCCAAGCATAATTCATGGGTGTTATCGTAATCCTCATCGATCCTTATTATTTGCTTACATTTTTCAAGATTTTCTTTTTTCTTTTTTTCATAACTATACGTTAAGCTTAATATCTATTTAATTTTAGTACAGCTTTAAGCTTTTAAGCTTCAGCTTGCATAAGTACATAAGTAGTGTCATACTGGGAAAGACCAAAGGTCCATCTAGCCCAGCATCCTGTCACCGACAGTGGCCAATCCAGGTCAAGGGCACCTGGCACGCTCCCCAAACGTAAAAACATTCCAGACAAGTTATACCTAAAAATGCGGAATTTTTCCAAGTCCATTTAATAGCGGTCTATGGACTTGTCCTTTAGGAATCTATCTAACCCCTTTTTAAACTCCGTCAAGCTAACCGCCCGTACCACGTTCTCCGGCAACGAATTCCAGAGTCTAATTACACGTTGGGTGAAGAAAACTTTTCTCCGATTCGTTTTAAATTTACCACACTGTAGCTTCAACTCATGCCCTCTAGTCCTAGTATTTTTGGATAGCGTGAACAGTCGCTTCACATCCACCCGATCCATTCCACTCATTGTTTTATACACTTCTATCATATCTCCCCTCAGCCGTCTCTTCTCCAAGCTGAAAAGCCCTAGCCTTCTCAGCCTCTCTTCATAGGAAAGTCGTCCCATCCCCACTATCATTTTCGTCGCCCTTCGCTGTACCTTTTCCAATTCTACTATATCTTTTTTGAGATACGGAGACCAGTACTGAACACAATACTCCAGGTGCGGTCGCACCATGGAGCGATACAACGGCATTATAACATCCGCACACCTGGACTCCATAATGGAGACCCAGATTCACCGACATAGATCCACGTTTCTTTGAAAAACCGCTTGAAGAAAACAGGAGACTACCTTGACACAGTGTACTGTGTACTGTATTATAATAATCAAGTTGGAAAATAGGATCGCCAAATTCTACATGGGAAGAAAAACCTCCATATGATAAAAATCCTATATTTTTCAAAAACATCAAAATCACGAAACAAAATGAAATGATGAATTTGGCAGTCGCTTGTTTATGAGTGATGATTGACCATGCGAGTTTTTCTCCTTATGTGTATTTTGGCCAAAAATGCTTCCCCATGGGCACAAAATGGAAGGAAATCCCCTAATATATCTGGCCCTAGGTTGCTGTTTCAATACTAGAGTGTTCCACGCTCCCCAAGACATTTTGATAGCCTATAATATGTCTCCACTCATGAGTGATGTTACATACTGTAGATTGAGCGCTTCGACTCTATGTGTAACTCTCCCCTTCTCTCTTCGCAGTTGGGGAGCCGATCCCTGTTCCAAAGAACCTGAACCCCAGCATTGAGGAGATTGAGGCCTTGCATAAAATCTATCTTCAGAACCTCATCCAGCTGTTTGAGACGCACAAGACTCGATATGGGATTGCAGACCATCAACATCTCAACCTTGTCTAATGTCTCAGCAAGAGACGCCTTCAACTGTTGGGTGCTGGCCCTGTCTGGAGGGACAACTGGAGGACGTAGTGGGGGGGGGGGGTAGTAAATATGAGGCATGGTCCTTCCCCAATCAGTCAAGCTGTATATGGTGGGGGATGGGGAGGGAGCTGCCCTATTGCTCGTTCCCTGCTTCTAAAGTACTTGCGAATGACGCCTCTCCTCACTCCCCTAGTGATCCCTAATCTCCTATGTGTGTCCTTCACTTGCCTTCTGTCTGATCTGAAGAAGAAGATATCTGTCTGTGTAACCCCATTCATGAGATCTGGGCGTGTAGAGGGATTTTATGCAGGGCTGGTATGTGCCGTCCCCTGTGGCACGTAGGGCTGGGGGTGGGGACCAGAGCGATTACCTACACCTAGTAACAGTCCTGGTATTCCCCAGCCACAGTGTATGTGTGTTATAGCATAGGCCACTGCCCTTAATATTTGGCTAATTGCCCCTTTCGTCATAGTTGATCACCCTTTATTCCTTCCCATCCCACCTCCCAGCTAATGAGATAATAGTGTATTGGGGAGAGAGGGTTGTTGGCGTGACAGTTCACTGGAATCGGAGGATAATCAGATTTCAATAAAACTTGTTCATTTATCTCTCTCTACGACTCATGTGATGGAGTAGCTGCACCATGTCGAGAAAGCGTTGCCTGCATCTCCCGGTGTGGGTGGGTGTGTCCCTTTGATCAGGGTCGGCTTAACCATTTAGCAAAACTAGGTGGTCACCTGGGGTGTCAGCAAAGAACAGCTGTAGATTAAAGAAAAAAACATGTCTTGACAGCCACACAAATCCGAAGAACCATCAGCATGTACTTTGACCTACAAGGATTGTGGTTGATTTTCAAATAGCCTGTTTGCCAGAGTAAATGACTTTTGGGTGTTGCCTCCCTATACATGTGCATGTGTGTGGGACTTCAGGTCCCTAGTCTGTCCCCGTCCCTCACCAAGATTTTGATAATTAAATTCAAAAATTCTCTTGCACCTATCTTGTCTCAGTTTGAAGAAACTTTCTTGGCTAGGTTGTTGGTACCTGTGTTTCTAAAATAATGCAGTAGGTGGGGAAAGGAAAGGGGCTGGGTTTTTTAAACATTTTTGTAAGTGATATTGCTGAAGGGCTGTCTGGTAAGGTTTGCCTCTTGGCAACGAAACTAAAATCTGCACTAGGGTAGACACCCCTGATGGTGTGGATAACATGAGGACGGACCTAGTGAAACTTGACGAATGACCCAGAATTTGGCAGCTCAGATTTAATGCTAAAAAAATATAGGGTCATGCATTTCGGCTACAAAACCCCCAAGGGGATGGTATGGTTTAGGGGTTGAAGTACTTCTTTGCATGAAAGAGGAGCAGGACTTGGGTGTGATCGTATGGGATGATCTTAAGGTGGCCAAACATTGTAGAAAAGTCGATGACAAAAGCCAGAAGGATGTTTGGGTGCATAGGAAGAGGAATGGCCAACAGGAAAAAGGAGGTGATGATTCCCCTGTATAAGACTCTGGTGAGAACTCATGTAGAATATTCTAGGGAATTCTATATATGGTGCTGAACACTGCTTTGACCCCGGGCCACCGAGAGACTAGGCCAGGCCTGGGGCAAGGCCGCCCTGCCTCCGCCCTCCCCGCTGCCCCGCCTCAACCCCCCCGCTGCCCCGCCTCTGCCCCCTGCCACTGCTGCCCCCTGTCGCTCCCCCCGCCGCTGCCGCCCCCCCCCCCCCCCCCCCGCTGCTGCAGTCCATGGTCTCACCTGCCTGCCTCCACAGCTCCAGGCCCACTTCATTCAAAGCGGCAGTCGCAGATCGCGTCTCTTCTGTCCTTCCCGTCCTGTGTCCCGCCCTCATCTGATGTAACTTCCGGTTTCCACGAGGGCGGGACACAGGGAGGGAAGGCCAGAAGAGAGGCAATCTGCGACTGCCGCTTTGAATGAAGGGGGCCCGGAGCCGTGGAGGCAGGCAGGTGAGACCGGGGACTGCAGCGCCGGCGGCCTGACCCCAGCACCGGGCCTCCCTTGGAGGAATTTTGCCCCCCCCCCCCTCCCGCCCTCCCCTCTCGACAGCCCTGCTTTGACCTTTTTCTTAAGCTAAGATGGTATTAGGACTACAATAAACATAAACATTATGGGTCAGATTCTATATATGCTGCTTAAAAAATCCGCACGGAAAACATTTCTGCCTAAGCGTATTCTATAAGATTTAGGCGCAGTATACGGGATATGGTTAGTTGATATTCTAGCGCCTAAAACTACGTACCTCTATCTACACCAGTGAAAATGTGGTGCAAATCCCCCGTGCATAGATTTACCCGCACTGGGTCGTTTTCTATAACTAAGTGTGTAAATTTGGGATTGCCCACGAAATGCACATTTCCCCACCCATGAACACGCCCCTTTTGAACTGCACACATAAGAATTTAGGCACAGTTCATTACGGAATACGCTTAGTAAGTTGCGCGCGTCAATTCTAATTATTGTCAATTAGTGTCCATTATTGCTTGTTAAGTGCTGTTAAAAATGCTGATAGGCTTGTTAAGCCAATTAAGTTACGCATGTTGTTTGTTTATTTATTTATTTATTGCATTTGTATCCCACATTTCCCCACCTATTTGCAGGCTCAATGTGGCTTACATTGTGCCGGAGTGGCCATCGCCGTTTCCGGGTTGAGAAATACAAAGTGATACTGCATTAAAGTTCATAAATTATAGAGTAGATTATAAACAATCAAATATAGAAAGTTCATATCCTGCATAAGAAAGTAGAGTGGTCATGAGTAGTGCGTAACGTTCATTAGTGGCTGCGTAAACGAAGCAGTCGAGTGTAAGAGAGTTCCGTTTCGTCTAGTTTTGGTGACGTTTCGTTTTCTAGTATTTAGGATGGATCGTTGTGGTAGGCTTTTTTGAACAGGTTGGTTTTCAGTAGTTTTCGGAAGATTGTTAGGTCGTGCATTGTTTTTATAACGTTTGGTAGTGCGTTCCATAGTTGCGTGCTTATGTAGGAGAAGCTGGATGCATATGTTGATTTGTATTTCAGTCCTTTGCAACCGGGGTAGTGGAGATTCAAGAATGTGCGTGATGACCTTTTTGTGTTCCGGGTTGGCAGGTCTATGAGGTCTGACATATAGATCGGGGCTTCACCGTGAACGATTTTATGGGCCAGGGTGCAAATTTTGAACGCAGTGTTATGGAATACACTCAGATTTCAGCGTGGAATGCTAGGTGTGCTGTACAGAATCTGGCAGCATGTGCTATCAGCACGTAAAAGTGTTATAATGGAAGCAAAGGTAGAGGAAGAAATAACAGATGGCATGGATGGGCAGAATGGATAGGTCGTGTGGTCTTCGGCATCATTTTGTATGTTTCTATGTAATTAAAGAGCACCGAAGAGAAACGACAGACAATCCCTGCCTTTCGGTGCTTGTCTGGTTGTCTCTGGACTCTGATGATTAGCGGAGATCTTCCTGTTAAGTTCTTTATTTTCTCTCTTGGACTCTAAATGATTTATCAGGGCTATAACCCTGCTTTGAGCTTCTCCCAGATTAGCAGACACTCATACTCAGGGGCTGAAGGAACATTACGCTGATGTGAATTTGGTTCTGTGATAAATAGTGTTCTCCTAGGACAAGCAGGATGCGTCAGCCACAAATAGGTTATTAAACTCTGGAATTCATAGAATGTGGTAAAGGCAGTTAGCTTAGCGGGGATTAAAGAGGGTCTGGACAGCTTCCTAAAGGAAAAGTCCATAGACCATTATTAAATGGACTTGGGGAAAATCCACTGTTTCTGGGATAAGCAGAATAAAATGTATTGTACTTTTTTGGGGATCTTGCCAGGTATTTGTGACCTGGATTGGCCACTGTTGGAAACAGGATACTGGGCTTGATGGACCTTTGGTCTGTCCCAGTATGGCAATACTTATGTACTTATATGTACTTATCACCCGATGGCTCCCATTGGACAGAATATTCTGCTGTCCACAGAGAACCTACATTGCAGATAAGTAACTCTACTTTGTACAATGCACAAGATGCCTTTCTGCCCTTCACCCTGCCCCACCCCAGTCATTGTACACAGAGGCAGAGGAATGACATCGACCACCAACCAACTTTTTGACTCACACAGACAGCATCAGCAGATATGGGGTATGCGTGTTTTAGTGAGGATGGCGGTGGTGGGGTGACAGACAAGAGGTTGAGTTGTTCTCCCCACAACCTCCCCCCAAAAGATGTATTGCTGCTCCTGTTTCAAGTTTCATGTGTATTTCATACACTACCTACTGGAAGCCATCTTGGCGGTTTACAATAATGTCTGATATATTATATCAAATCACAAGCATATAACAGATACATTGTTGAAAAGAAAGAAAAAGAATGTATAACTTCCATAGGAAAGAAGAATGACAATGGAAACTTTCCAGGTCACTCTGGCAGATGGTATGCGAGAGCGGCTTTGAAAAGTTTAGTGCTGCCTGCCCCCTGGTGGTTAGTGGCTTAGGTGCACCAGAGGGAGGATTTTCCCCGAAGGCTGCAGGTACCTGAAAATGCTCCACAGGGATTCAGGCTGTCTTCTCCTGTGCCTTGTCATTCATAAGTCATCCTGAGGACGTTGTGGAAGTATCTGTAGGAGCTGGGCATCCTCTCCATAACCCTTTCCTAATAAGTAAAGCCTCTGGAGCCCGGAACGGCCTGTGTAATCCTGCCAAGGCTCTATGTATTGGTATGTGATAACCATGTTAGTCCACGTTAAAGGTAATACATCGAAATAAAACAAAAGGAAAATAAGGTGATAGCTTTTTATAGGACTGAAGATGCATTTTCTCTCTTCCTTGGGTCAGGTACGAGCAAAAGATGACAAATATCAGAATATATTTCTATTTATTATCGTCACAGCTGTATAAATAGTAACATAGTAGATGACAGCAGAAAAAGACCTGCACGGTCCATCTAGTCTGTCCAACAAGATAAACTCGTATGTGCTACTTTTTGTGTATACCTGACCTTGATTTGTATCTGCCGTTTTCAGGGCACAGACCGTAGAAGTCTTGCCAAGCACTAGCCTCGCCTCCCAACCACCAGCCCCGCCTCCCCCAACCGGCTCTGCCACCCAAGTTCGGCTAAGCTTCTGAGGATCCATTCCTTCCGGACAGGATTCCTTTATGTTTATCCCAATGCAATGTAATGTGGACTTAAGTCCTTCTGCTGATCCTTGTCAGCTCCAATATCTGCTAATCAGAAAACCGCAGGGATAACACATACATTCCTGAGATAGTGAGAAGAGACTTTGGAATGATTCTTCACCTGTTTCTTTTGGTGTCCTGTTTTTTTTTTTTAATTTCAGACTTGAACTATCTTCTGCAGTACTGCTATCAATATAACTAAGGGGTGTCCTTGTGCTATTGTCATCAGAGCACCCCTCCATCCCCCCTCACCCCCATGCAGGTGTCACATTAAAAAAAAAAAGTAAAGCATGTATACAGCACGGACAGCTGAAAAAGCAGATTTTCTTCAGAAACTCAAGCAGACATCACGCTGATACATAGTGAGGGCACATTTTGAAAGGACTTTAGGTGGCTGATAGCATCATTTCTTTATTTAAAACAAAAACATTGGGGGCATTTGCATGGATAGCTTTAACCATTTAAGGGCTTCTTTTACAAAGCCACGCTAGCGATTCCAGTGTGACAAACGCGAGGAAGCCAAAAGGAATTAGTATTTCTTCACGGAGAGAGTGGTGGATGCTTGGAATGCCCTCCCGCGGGAGGTGGTGGACAGGAAAACGGTAACGGAATTCAAACATGCGTGGGATAAACATAAAGGAATCCTATTCAGAAGGAAAGGATCCTCAGGAGCTTAACCGAGTGGATAGCAGAGTCGGTGGTGGGAGGCGGGGCTGGAGGTTGGGAGGCGGGGATAGTGCGGGGCAGACTTATACGGTCTATGCCAGAGCCGGTGGTTGGGAGGCGGGGATAGCGCTGGGCAGACTTATACGGTCTATGCCAGAGCCGGTGGTTGGGAGGCGGGGCTAGTGCTGGGCAGACTTATACGGTCTGTGCCCTGAAGAGCACAGGTACAAATCAAAGTAGGGTATACACAAAAAGTAGCACACATGAGTTGTCTTGTTGGGCAGACTGGATGGACCATGCAGGTCTTTTTCTGCCGTCATCTACTATGTTACTATGTTACTATGTTAATGTGAATAACATAGTAGATGACGGCAGAGAAAGACCTGTACAGTCCATCCAGTCTGTCCAACAAGATAAACTCATATGTGCTACTTTATACCCAGAGCTTTTTTTGAAGGGGTACTTGGGGGTACTGAGTTCCGGCACCTTTTATTTATTTATTTGGTTCACTTGTACCCCACATTTTCCCAGCTTATGCAGGCTCAATGTGGCTAACAAAGTTACTAGAAAATTACATTATACAACAGGTTAAAGTTGATCCAGTACACAAAGTTTACAAATTTAAGTACAGAGTGGCTAAAATAAGAGAATACGGATGGGAATAAAGGGGCAGCAAACGGGAAGTTGACAGAGGGTGAAATGCGGGTAAACTAAGAGAACGGAAAGAAAAATATATTGACTGCTAAAATTGACCAATGGTCCCCAAGTTTTACTGAAAGAGCTCAGGCTCTACACACCAATTCTGCCTCATCATAGATTCTGTGATTGTTTGCAGGGGGCCTGGCTATTGTGGGGAGGGTCCCTCGGTGATCACCCCACCCCTGAAGGGTGGCCCCGCATTTGAGTACCGGCACCTTTTTTGGTAGAAAGAGCACACTGTCTATACCTCCTTCCTGCTGAATAAACTTATTTCGGGCGGTTGCCGGCCTCCGCATATGATGAGTTTCACGCATGTGTAAAAGCTGAGCATGCACAGGGTGGAGGGGGAGAGAGGGTGGTCTGCGGGGACGCGGCTGGCAGTCACCTAAAATGCACGTTTGTTCAACGGGGAGGAGGCCTTTGGCTAGCGGGGCTTGGGGATCCTCGCCAGCCTTATTAAGGGAGAAGACATTTTGGGTGGTCCTGAGCCGGAAGTGAAAGTGGGCCCTGGCCCACTCGGACCCAGGCATCGCTACGCCACTGGTACAAGGGTCAGACAGAGTCAGCGATGATCAGGTCAGGGTCAGACATAGGCCAATTTCCTTTGAGCATCGATCGCTGTTCCACGTTTGATAAGTCCAGTGGTGTTTACACATGTATGTAGAATGCTAATAAAAGTCTATTATAAAAAGTAGACCGATACACATATATAAAAACAAAGAAATAATTTATTCAAACCAAGATCAAAGCAGTACCTGACGTGGCCGCGTTTCGCCCTCAGGCTGCGTCAGGGGTAAAACTAAAAATCAGGGGTGATCAACATACCCCTTCAAAAAAAGCTGTGCTTGTCAACAGACACTGCTCTGGATCTGTTGCACTTTGATCCAGAGCAGTGTCTGTTGACAAGCACAGCTTTTTTTGAAGGGGTATGTTGATCACCCCTGATTTTTAGTTTTACCCCTGACGCAGCCTGAGGGCGAAACGCGGCCACGTCAGGTACTGCTTTGATCTTGGTTTGTGGAATGCTAATGGCAACTTCTGAGCATCAGCCCCTCATCACGCTATTGCACACGGAGATGGAACACAGCAAGGATAACTGGAGTGACCTCAGGAAGTAGGATTTTAAATGTATTACCATTAACCAAAAAGAGAGAGAGAGAGAGAGAGAAAGCGACTGCTACTTCAGCTAGGGAGAAGGACCAAAGTGCAGGGAGCAGAGGTCAGCCAGCTGCTGCAAAGTTTTCAGCACCAAAGAGCGACAGAGGGACTATCTTACATCGTACTGCGTGGGGGTACGTCTCTGTCTGATTTGGGGTATCTGTCTCCCTCTTGCTAGTGGATATCTGCTTTCTGTGGGTCCTGGGTGCTTCTCTTTGGCTTCTTTGAGTCCATGTGTGTCTGTGTGTCCTCTCGTCTCTGCGCTATCCCTATGCCTCTTGCCTGCTGTGGCTGTTTGTCTGTCTAGCTCTGATTTCAAGAATCAGTGTTACAGGATACAGGAAGTGATTAGTGTGTGAATATTTTGCCTTCAATCCACATTTTCTTTGAGCCTTGGTTTGTGATCTGAATGTGTGTGATCAGTTGAAATATTTCCCCTTCCCTCCTCTGTGCAGGTCCCCTCACCCCGTGTCCCTCCACCCGAATAAATGAAGTCCTCTATGAAGAAGTACATTGAAGCTATCTCTGTCTTGCAATATGTGTTGACCTTCCTGTTCATGGGTGAGTAACCTACCGGGACACGATGGGTAAACATGGAAGTAGGGCCGCTTAGGTGGTATTATTACCAGTTACCATGACTTTTATAGAACACTAGTAAAACAGGCCCGTTTCTGACACAAATGAAACGGGTGCTAGCAAGGTTGTCCTCGGAGTGTGTATGTTTTATAGAGTGTGTGTGAGACTGACTGTGTGAGAGAGAGAAGGTGAATGTGCGAGTGTGTGACAGAGAGAGAGTGAGACTGGGTGCGAGTGTGTCTGTGAGAAAGAGATTGTGTTTGTGAGAATGAGAGTGTGTGCCATGGGCCCCCCTCCCTCCCTCCCTCCCTCCCTCCGAGTTCCAGGGTCATTACATAAGTAATGCCACACTGGGAAAAGACCAAGGGCCCATCGAGCCCAGCATCCTGTCCGCGACAGCGGCCAATCCAGGCCAAGGGCACCTGGCAAGCTTCCCAAACGTACAAACATTCTATAAATGTTATTCCTGGAATTGTGGATTTTTCCCAAGTCCATTTAGTAGCAGTTTATGGACTTGTCCTTTAGGAAACCGTCTAACCCCTTTTTAAACTCTGCTAAGCTAACCGCCTTCACCACGTTCTCCGGCAACGAATTCCAGAGTTCAATTATGCGTTGGGTGAAGAAAACTTTTCTCCGATTTTTTTTACATTTCTCTTGAACTTTCGCTTAGGGCAGGGGTACTCCTAGGGGAGCTAATGAAGATGGCAAATAATAAAGTTTTTGTATTAGGGGAAGCCCATTCTCGGGCTGTTGAAGAACTTCTTCTAAGAATTTATGAAATAAGTCCCTCAAGGAGCTATATCAACTTTAAAATAATCAAATTATTTTAGTTCTCACATATATTACCTGATTAATATTAACCTATCACACCGACCCATTCACACCATTCATACTCTACTGCCATTAACCCTGATGCTGGTTGGAAGTTCGCTTGGGAAGAGCAGCCAAGTCGAAGTCAAAACCCCTGATGACGCATCTAGCGAAACGCAGGTTTGTGTAGGGTTTGACGGCGGTTTCAAGGAGCAGATGTTTCTGTGATTTCGGTGAAGAACTGAACTGAACTGGGAGTAAAGCGGATTGGCGCGCGCAGTATTAAGAACACTGTAGTCGGCGAGATGTTTTACAAGATTTGAATATCCACAATAAGGATTTTGGAGATAAATGGACCTTGAAATGAGATGGATGTGTTTTGGTGTCATCATTAAGAATTGACTAATACAGCGATATATGCGAGAACTAAAATAATTTGAGTATTTTAAAGTTGACAATTTTCAATAAAGAACTATACTAATTTTCTCTACACAGTGAAATGGTTATTTGATTTTGATAAAATAAGCTATCGCTAGATAGAAATAGAGATACTCAAACAGTATTTGTAACAAATATGCATGAGAGAGATTTGCAAGTCTGTCACCTCCATTATATGGGAATCTCTCTCATGCTAATTCATTAGGGATATCCTGAACTCAACTAGCCTGTACACCTGTTTGAATGCCACTGGCCTAGGGGCGTAGCCAGACTTCCCGGTGGGAGGGGGCCAAAGCCCGAGATGGGGAGGGGCACATTTTGTTCTGCTGCCGCCGCCTCCCTCCCCCCCATCGCCCTGCCGCTCCGCACCCACTGCAGGCTCCTTTTAGTGAAATTGAGCATACTCGGTTTCACTAAAAGGAGCGTGCTGGACGTGAGGGGAAGTCAGAGCAGGGCAGGCAATTCGGCGGTGCCAGAGACTGGCATTGGACAATGCTTCAGCTGGTAGGGATTGGGGACCCCCGCCAGCAAAACCAGGGACCCAGAGGAAATTTTGGGGGGGGGGGGCCCAGGCCCCCATGGCCCCATATAACTACTCCACTGGGGTATCCTGTGGATAGATGCAGAGGGACCTTAGTGGCAGAAAGCACAGACCCAGTAGGACCTATGATAGCACAGTAGGCAGCTAATGATGGGTCCATTGGGTAACCCATGTGGTCCTAAACTGATACGTAACTGTATATAATATATAAATGGTATGTTCTCCCCCCACAGGTATCTTCTTCCTGGCTCTGCTTCTCTATTTGATGTTTACCTCGTTCTGGATTGTCACCGTCCTTTACTCCCTGTGGTATTTCTTTGACTATGGAACGTCAGAACGAGGTAGAAAATCCATGACTTTATCACTTGTATAGGAAAGTAGGTGTACACCTTATATCCAGCCCTCGTCTTATAGGGGACTGGATGCATCTGCTCTACCGTGTGTACTTTTAACAGAGGGGAAAGCTCTTACAGGACAGAGGATGTAGGGTGGATTCTATAGTGATGCGCCTATATAAAATGGGAGGTATATGATGAATTTTATAGGTGATAATAAGTAAACAGGAAATTCATATATGAAAGCTAATCAAGAAATGTATTAAGTTATGTCCAATAAAAAAGGTATCATCTTATTTTCTTTTCCATGTTTTATTTTGTTTGATTTCTATAGATTCTACATGGAATGTTGCTATTCCACTAGCAACATTCCATGTAGAAGTCGGACCTTGTAGATCAGCAATGTGGCCGCGCAGGCTTCTGCTTCTGTGAGTCTGACGTCCTGCACGTACGTGCAGGACGTCAGACTCACAGAAACAGAAGCCTGTGCAGCCTTCTACATGGAATGTTGCTAGTGGAATAGCAACATTCCATGTAGAATCTCCAATAGTAGCAACATTCCATGTAGAATCTCCAATGGTATCTATTTTACTGTCATAGTAATGCTTGAATGTTTTCACTTATATACACTGTCAGCTAGCACATTTGCTTATTTCCGATCTGACGAAGAAGGGCAACCTTCGAAAGCTAATCAAGAAATGTATTAAGTTATGTCCAATAAAAAAGGTATCATCTTATTTTCTTTTCCATGTTTTATTTTGTTTGATTTCTATTGATAACCTTAAGAGTGGACTAACACGGCTACCACACTCCTCTACTATATGAAACATGAAACCTGCTTCACTCACTCTCTCCCTCGTTATAGGTGGTCGGCGGTCAGCATGGGTCCGGAGATGGACAGTGTGGAAGCACTACAAAGATTATTTTCCCCTCAAGGTAAAGCAAGGGTTAATTATATTTTACGTGTTTCCTTATGGTTTATCCATCTGCTTTGTCTCTGTGTTCAGCTTGTGTGTGTCCGTGTACACGCTCAGCACTCGTACCTCTTCCCTCCCGACAATGAAACCCTCCTCCCTCTCCCCCCTATCCACCCAATGCAGACCTCTTTCTTTCATTCTGATAGCAATACATCTTCTCCCCAGAGCTGCCAAGTTCCCTAGTTCCAAGAGGCAGAGGTCGAGCCAATCCTGGTTTTCCGACAAACCTATCACGAAGCATTGTGGGACCTCTAGTGCTGATTTCAAATAGAATCAGGGACTATAAATCCCACATCACTCTGATGTATAAATTCAAAACCAGGATTAGGGGGAAAAAACTGGAACTGGGTAACTTCACAGCTCTTCCTCCCGCTTTCCCCTGACCCCGACTCCCCTAACTTCTCTTCCTCCTCCCCCTTCACAGATGATAAAGACAGCTGAACTCAGACCAGACAGGAATTACATCTTTGGCTGCCACCCCCATGGCATCATGTGCTTCGGCCCCTCCTGCAACTTCTGCACAGATGCAAATAACTTTCTAGAGATCTTTCCCGGCATCCAGCCCACCCTGGCCATCCTGAGTGGGCTCTTCCGCTTTCCCGTGTACCGCGACTATCTGATGAGCTTAGGTAAGTGGGACGGAGCTGAAGGCCAGTGACACGATTTCTCCAGGGAGAATCTGGCTCAGCCCAGCCTTTTGAGTTTACATCTCAATGCATTGTGGTACATGTAGTCCAACTGGGGGGGGGGGGAGGCGTGGTAGGGAGCAATCTTCATTGGATGCCAAGTTAACCAGTTCCAGGCTGGAGATTTTGGGACAGCCCTAGTTTTGAACATACATCCCAAAGCAGTGCGGGATTTGTAGTGCTTGATCCCAGTGCCGCAGCAAGGGCGGCTGCCACTCGGAGCAGTTCGCCGCTGTGCACCCCCCCCCAGGTGCAGCACAACACCCCCTCCCTCGGCGCATTGACACCCCCCTCCTCGGTGCACTTTCTTACCTCGTGGCGTAGGAAGGGAAGGGTGGGAGGGCCGATCCGCCCCGAGTGCATGCCGCTGGGAGCTGCGTCGGCTCCGCTGGTTCCCTGCTCTCTCTGCCCCGGAACAGGAAGTAACCTGTTCTGGGGCAGAGGGAGCAGGGAACCAGCGGAGCCAACACTCCCCCAGCGGCGTGCACCCATGGCGGACCGCCCCTCCCGCCCCTCCTTCCTACGCCACTGCTTGATCCTGCTCATTGAAATGCAAGTCCCATAATGCAACATGATGGGGTGGTCAGAAATCCAGGACTGCCCAAAATCTCCAGCCTGTAATCAGGTAACTTGGCATCTCTGACTATGGGTCTTAGAATATACCGGGAGGGGTGAGGGGGAAAAAGACCTGAATTCGTCCAGGAACTGGGTCAGTGCCAGCCTTCCATTCTTTGTAAGATAGGTAGATCCAGTCCAGATTTTGCCCAATTGCAAGCTGGGACTTATAGTTTGGCTTTAAGACAAGCACAGGTACTCTTTCTCTGCATGCACCGGGGCAAAACCAGGCATGGCTCAAACTGACCTGAAAAACACTAAGATGCTGTCAGTCCCTCTAAAGGTTACAAGATACTGTGGGCCAGAAACACTAAGCTTTCCGAGCCAGCAACGTGGGTTTTAAACTGGTTCTAGCCAGTTTAACGTGCAAGTAGTAAACCAGGACATGCATAAAAGGGCATTGTCCTGTCACGGTAAGTCTGGCCGCGGCGGCTCTTCCCGACTCCGTGGCCAATGGTTGCGGGCAGCGGGGGAGGAGGGGAGAAGGCTCCATTTGTTCCATATTTGAATCATAGTCGGAGTCGGAGCGAAAGAGAATCTTGCAGGGTGATCACCGGCTGTACCGGCGGCTGCAGCTTGCGCTCCAGCCCGCGGCTCTGACAAGTGCTCGTCAGGGACGTCCTTTTTTGGACGCCTTTAGCATGCGCAGAGCAGCCAGCATAACGCTTGGCTGCTCTGCGCATGCTCAGCTGGCCGACTGGCTTGGAAGGAAATCCCATGCACATGAGCTAGCAGCGACCAGCTCATTTGCAAGTGATTTCCTTGATACATGCCCATTTCTTACCGAATTGGTAAGGGAAGGGCTTTAAGGATTGTTTTAGTGCATCTGGCCCCAAGTGTCACCACATTGCTTCCGGAAGCATCAGCCAAAGCCTGGTGCAATACTGCCACCTGCTGTCTATTCAGTACCATAGCAGTAATGGGGCAGAAGGCAGTTTGCTGGTAGCAGAGTAGCACAGTGGAAGCTTGCTGGGTCTAAAACCCCCAAGTCCATGGTTCAAAGCCCATCCTCTGCTAAGGTTTATTTTTACATAAACAGCATCATTCCCTTTGGTTAAGGTAATCACTGTGTGAAACATGACTTAGAGAAACTAAGGACCGGGGTAGCTTTTATTTTGATATTGTGATTTAAAATATATATATTTATAATTGGATATAGGTGTATATTTCAACAGCTGTCAGAAATCTGTCTCTCTGGTTCTCAGAGTTTCCCTCCTGCCTCCGGGACAGTGCCTAGTTAGTAAGCTGAGCCCGGGTTACCTTCTCTTTCTGGAGAGTCTCTCTGGTTCTCCTGCTCCCAAGGATCTGTCCAGTATGGTGAACTGGATTACTTCCTCTCACTGGGAGGGGGTGAGTCTAGGTTTCTCAGGGTCTCTCTTTCTCTCTTCCCACAGGGAAGTGTCAGTAAGGTGAGCCTGGTTTACCTCCTCTTTCTGGAGGTCTCTCTGGTTCTCATGGGTTCTCCCTGGTTTTCAGGGTTTCTTTCCGTGTGCCTCTCTGGTTGTCAGGGTCTCTCTCCTGCCCCCAGGGCTGTGCCCAGTCAGTAAAGTGAGGCTGTATTACTTCCTTTCTGGGGTCCTCTCTGGTTCTCAGGGTCTCTTTCTGAGTGTCTCTCTAGTTCTCAGGATCTCTCTCCTACCCCCAGGGCTGTGCCTGGTCAGTAAAGTGAGCCTGGATTACCTCTTGTCTCTGGCGGTCTCTCTGGTTCTCAGGGCCTCTTTCTAGGTGTCTCTGTGGTTCTCAGGGTCTCTTTTAGGCTTTCTGAGTGTCTCTCTCCTGCCCCCCAGGGATGTGCCCAGTCAGTAAGATGAGCCTGGATTACCGCCTCTCTCTGGATGTCTCTCTGGTTCTCAGAGCCTCTTTCTGAGTGTCTCTCTAGTTCTCAGGGTCTCTCTCCTACCCCCAGGGCTGTGCCTGGTCAGTAAGGTGAGCCTGGATTACCTCTTGTCTCTGGCGGTCTCTCTGGTTCTCAGGGCCTCTTTCTGGGTGTCTCTCTGGTTCTCAGGGTCTCTCTCCTGCCCCCAGGGATCTGCCCGGTCAGTAAGGTGAGCCTGGATTACCTTCTGTCACAGATGGGAACAGGTAATGCCGTGATGATTGTTATTGGAGGGGCAGCAGAGTCCCTGTGGTGTGCCCCTGGAGAGCATGTGCTGACCCTGCGTGGACGGAAGGGCTTTGTGAGGCTTGCTCTGGAGCATGGGTGAGTGGCCAGATTCCTGTTTCACTTTCCAGCAACTGTGCTTACTGGTTGTGTCTGTCAAAAAACATCCTCAGACTTATCATCAAAATTCCCTCCAAGTCCACCTCTCCAGTTCCTATTACTGGGGAGCCTGCAGCAATACCGGGGTTTTGAGGTCTGCAGGGACCAGGGCTAGTGTAAGGTGGCCTCAGTGAATATTCACTATTGTGCTCCCTCCCCCCCCCCCATTAGCTTCAAAGCCCCTAGGCACCCCCTTGAGATTTCAATAAACTCAACCATCACGATCACCTCATACTGTAAAAATGCATAATTGGATATAATACATCTAAATAAACTTTATTTAGTACCTAATGAAGGCAATTTACAAATCCCATTTACCAGGGTAAATAGGCTGCTTGGAAATTCCACTCCCCTAGGCCCAGATGCTCAAAACCTAAGGCTGGTGCAGAACCTATCCAGGGGAGGGAGAAAAGAGAGATGAGAGAGAGACAGACACAAAGCCCATATACTGAAATTATTTCAAGAAATGTATTTTCCCTGATTCACTTAATTTTTAATGTGTACAAATTCACCTTTGAATGCATTTGGTTATCCATGTTTAATGTATCCAATCCATACTGCTTTCTTACTTTGTGTAGACATGAGAATTCATTTACATATTGTTAGTTATTTATATGTACATCATTTTTATACAAGCACACCATTTTTTGTCTTTACATATTTTTAAATATGGAAGGTTTTATTTTATTTTTTTATGAATTTAAATGTTTTATTTTCTTAAAAATTTAATCATCCATTTAAATTCATATTCATTCTTAAATGCATCTAATTTGTTATTATTATACATACTTTTTTTTATATAATAACATTTAAAATTATAAAATTAATTTTAAATATTTAAACGTATATATATGTTGTCTACTTTTATATTGTTTTTATAATTTATGTATTCAAAATTTGATTATAGACTCCTGATGCAGGCCTAACGGCCGAAACACGACGTTGTGTCGAGTCTTTATACCTCAATAAACATCTTTATTATTATATATCCTTTCAGTCTTTGGAATCCTTGGTTGCCCTCCCACTTTTATTTCATTTCTTGTTGTTGTCCCTGGGGCGACTAGAGTTCTCCGCCTTTTGGCGGATATTTTTTCTCAATCTCTCGTATATCTCATTCACTCCCTTTTCCCCCCTCCCCATATGTATGTGGTGTTTGTGTAGGGGTGTATGTGCATATCTTTGTGTGTGCAACGGTGAATGTATGTGTGAAGGGGTAAGCAAGTGATATGTGTCCTTGGTGAATGAGTGTGCATGTACAGTGGTGGAAATAAGTATTTGATCCCTTGCTGATTTTGTAAGTTTGCCCACTGACAAAGACATGAGCAGCCCATAATTGAAGGGTAGGTTATTGGTAACAGTGAGAGATAGCACATCACAAATTAAATCCGGAAAATCACATTGTGGAAAGTATATGAATTTATTTGCATTCTGCAGAGGGAAATAAGTATTTAATCCCTCTGGCAAACAAGACCTAATACTTGGTGGCAAAACCCTTGTTGGCAAGCACAGCGGTCAGACGTCTTCTGTAGTTGATGATGAGGTTTGCACACATGTCAGGAGGAATTTTGGTCCACTCCTCTTTGCAGATCATCTCTAAATCATTAAGAGTTCTGGGCTGTCGCTTGGCAACTCGCAGCTTCAGCTCCCTCCATAAGTTTTCAATGGGATTAAGGTCTGGTGACTGGCTAGGCCACTCCATGACCCTAATGTGCTTCTTCCTGAGCCACTCCTTTGTTGCCTTGGCTGTATGTTTTGGGTCATTGTCGTGCTGGAAGACCCAGCCACGACCCATTTTAAGGCCCTGGCGGAGGGAAGGAGGTTGTCACTCAGAATTGTACGGTACATGGCCCCATCCATTCTCCCATTGATGCGGTGAAGTAGTCCTGTGCCCTTAGCAGAGAAACACCCCCAAAACATAACATTTCCACCTCCATGCTTGACAGTGGGGACGGTGTTCTTTGGGTCATAGGCAGCATTTCTCTTCCTCCAAACACGGCGAGTTGAGTTCATGCCAAAGAGCTCAATTTTTGTCTCATCTGACCACAGCACCTTCTCCCAATCACTCTCAGCATCATCCAGGTGTTCACTGGCAAACTTCAGACGGGCCGTCACATGTGCCTTCCGGAGCAGGGGGACCTTGCGGGCACTGCAGGATTGCAATCCGTTATGTCGTAATGTGTTACCAATGGTTTTCGTGGTGACAGTGGTCCCAGCTGCCTTGAGATCATTGACAAGTTCCCCCCTTGTAGTTGTAGGCTGATTTCTAACCTTCCTCATGATCAAGGATACCCCACGAGGTGAGATTTTGCGTGGAGCCCCAGATCTTTGTCGATTGACAGTCATTTTGTACTTCTTCCATTTTCTTACTATGGCACCAACAGTTGTCTCCTTCTCGCCCAGCGTCTTACTGATGGTTTTGTAGCCCATTCCAGCCTTGTGCAGGTGTATGATCTTGTCCCTGACATCCTTAGACAGCTCCTTGCTCTTGGCCATTTTGTAGAGGTTAGAGTCTGACTGATTCACTGAGTCTGTGGACAGGTGTCTTTCATACAGGTGACCATTGCCGACAGCTGTCTGTCATGCAGGTAACGAGTTGATTTGGAGCATCTACCTGGTCTGTAGGGGCCAGATCTCTTACTGGTTGGTGGGGGATCAAATACTTATTTCCCTCTGCAGAATGCAAATAAATTCATATACTTTCCACAATGTGATTTTCCGGATTTAATTTGTGATGTGCTATCTCTCACTGTTACCAATAACCTACCCTTCAATTATGGGCTGCTCATGTCTTTGTCAGTGGGCAAACTTACAAAATCAGCAAGGGATCAAATACTTATTTCCACCACTGTATGCTTGTGTATTTGGTGAGTGTTTGTTTATCCTTTATCGTTTATTTATTTACTAGGCCGTCAGTTATTACAAAGGTAAATCAGAACGGTTTACAATATAAAATAACATTAAAATAGCATTAAAACAATAAGAAGACATACTCTGAAATCCATTTATGATAGAAAAGCACTGCAAAAAGTCAACACACATACAGATTTCACAAGCTATAGTCATAAAAACATTGATAAAAATCGAAAAACTAAAATTTTTTTCCCCTTTATTTCTATTTTAAGCGGTTTTTTTCAAATGTGTGTGTATGCTTGTGTTTTTGGTGAATGGCAGAGAGTGTTTGTGTATATGGTGAGTATATTTGGTGAGTAGAGCGAGTATATGTTTGTGTATTTAGTGAGTGTGGGTGTGTCCTGTGAGTTGTGCGAGTTGTGTGTGTGTGTATGTTTGTATATTTGGTGAGTGAAGGTGCTTGTGCATTGTATGTGCATGTTTGTGTATTTGGTGATGACTATATGTACCTGTGAGTTGTATGTATATGTTTGCATGTTTGAGTGGATGTATCTGGTGAGTTGTGTGTCTATAGTGAGTGTTGTGTACGTATGCTTGTGTATTTGGTGAGTGGGTGTGCTTGTGAATTGTGTGTGTATATATTTGGTGAGTGGGTGTCTCTGGTGAGTTGTGTCAGTAGTGAATGTTGTGTACATATGCTTGTGGGTGTGTCTGGTGTGCTGTGTGTGTATTTTTGTGTGTTTGGTGAATGTACGTGCTTGTAAATTGTGTGTGTTTGGTGAGTGGGTGTGTCTGGTGTGTTGTGTGTGTATTTTCATGTGTTTGGTAAGTGTGTGTGCTTATAAATTGTGTGTGTGTGTGTGATGAGTAGGTATGTCTGATGAGTTGTATTTGTATAGTGAACGTTGTGTGTGTATGTTTGGTGAGTTGGTGTTTCTGCTGAGTTGTGTCTATAGTAAGTGTTGTATATTTGTGTGTTTGGTGAGTATGTATGCTTGTAAATTACGTATTGTTTGAGTGGGTGTGTCTGCTGAGTTGTATTTGTATAGTGAATGTTGTGTGTGTATGTTTGGTGAGTTGGTGTTTCTGCTGAGTTGTGTCTATAGTAAGTGTTGTATATTTGTGTGTTTGGTGAGTATGTATGCTTGTAAATTACGTGTTGTTTGAGTGGGTGTGTCTGGTGAGTTGTATTTGTATAGTGAATGTGTGTGTGTATGTTTGGTGAGTTGGTGTTTCTGCTGAGTTGTGTCTATAGTAAGTGTTGTATATTTGTGTGTTTGGTGAGTATGTATGCTTGTAAATTACGTATTGTTTGAGTGGGTGTGTCTGGTGAGTTGTATTTGTATAGTGAATGTTGTGTGTGTATGTTTGGTGAGTTGGTGTTTCTGCTGAGTTGTGTCTATAGTAAGTGTTGTATATTTGTGTGTTTGGTGAGTATGTATGCTTGTAAATTACGTGTTGTTTGAGTGGGTGTGTCTGGTGAGTTGTATTTGTATAGTGAATGTTGTGTGTGTATGTTTGGTGAGTTGGTGTTTCTGCTGAGTTGTGTCTATAGTAAGTGTTGTATATTTGTGTGTTTGGTGAGTATGTATGCTTGTAAATTACGTGTTGTTTGAGTGGGTGTGTCTGGTGAGTTGTATTTGTATAGTGAATGTTGTGTGTGTATGTTTGGTGAGTTGGTGTTTCTGCTGAGTTGTGTCTATAGTAAGTGTTGTATATTTGTGTGTTTGGTGAGTATGTATGCTTGTAAATTACGTGTTGTTTGAGTGGGTGTGTCTGGTGAGTTGTATTTGTATAGTGAATGTTGTGTGTGTATGTTTGGTGAGTTGGTGTTTCTGCTGAGTTGTGTCTATAGTAAGTGTTGTATATTTGTGTGTTCGGTGAGTATGTATGCTTGTAAATTACGTGTTGTTTGAGTGGGTGTGTCTGGTGAGTTGTATTTGTATAGTGAATGTTGTGTGTGTATGTTTGGTGAGTTGGTGTTTCTGCTGAGTTGTGTCTATAGTAAGTGTTGTATATTTGTGTGTTCGGTGAGTATGTATGCTTGTAAATTACGTGTTGTTTGAGTGGGTGTGTCTGGTGAGTTGTATTTGTATAGTGAGTGTGTGTGTGTATATTTGGTGAGTTGGTGTTTCTAGTGTTTCTGCTGAATTGTGTCTATAGTTGTGCTTGTAAATTGTGTGTGTGGGTATGTCTTGTGAGTTGTGTCTATAGTGAGTGTTGTGTGTAAATATATGTGTGTGTTTGGTACGTTGTGTATGTCAGTATAGTGGATAATATATATGTAATGTGACTATTTATTACATGAGACAAATAGTGAGTGATTCAGCTATAGAGCTGAGCAAAGGCTGTCCACCAGGAGCAGAGTGGCGCAGCGGAAGCGTGCTGGGCCCATAACCCAGAGGTCGATGGATCGAAACCATCCTCTGCTAAAGTTTTATTTCCTCTCTTTCTGTAAGGTGAGCTTAATGGCCTGGTTTCCAAGCAGTGGAGTTGCTATCAGCCTTCTCCACTCTAATACACAACTGAGTGAAAAGAAAAGAATTTACAACCTCCAGAAAGACAGTTCCCAGGTTCTCCTTGTCTGTGGTTTCTGCCTGGTCACAGGATACACCATAGTTTGCTGCTGTTTCTCCTGAGATTGTAGCTGATTATTCTGTGGGAATTCTTTGTTTTTCTCTTCCACCTCTGGGAAATATCCACCCCTGACTATAGTTTTTCTTCTGTTTCTTTTTACTGTTTTCTACTGGCTGTATTTTTTGTCTTTCCTCTGTCTGTGGTTATTTTCTGCTTTGTTTCCGATTTAATATATGTTTGTTTGTTTTTTTAATTATCAGTCTCTGTTCTATGACTGTTAGCTTCTCTTTAATTCTCTCTTTCTTCTGCCTATGGTTTATCACCTGTTTACTGTATTTTTTCCTGGCTGTGGTTTAACACTTGCTTATTCCCACTATCTTTTCTCTGAATATGGTTTATCTCTTTTTTTTTAATTATTATTATTTTACTTTTTATCTGTTATTTTTTTCTTGACATTTTTGCTGTCTTTTTCTGTGGTTTATCCCCTGTTTATTCCCACTGTCTTTCCTCTGACTGTGGTTTATCTCCTGTTTATTCTCACTGTTTTATCTCTGGCTGTGGAGTATTATTTTCACTGTCTTTCCTCAGATTGTTGGTTATCTTTCTCACAGCAGCTAGACTCATATTCGGTAAAACAAAATATGAAAGTGCTAAACCCCTATGAGAAAAGCTACACTGGCTCCCTCTTAAAGAACACATCACATTCAAAATATGTACCCTAGTTCACAAAATCATTCACGGAGAAGCCCCTGCCTACATGTCAGACCTGATAGACTTACCACCCAGGAATGCTAAAAAATCATCCCGCACATTCCTTAATCTTCATTTCCCCAACTGCAAAGGTCTAAAATACAAACTAACCCATGCGTCAACCTTTTCCTACTTGAGCACACAATTCTGGAGTGTGCTGCCGTGCAACTTAAAAACAATCTATGAACTACTACTATTACTACTACTATTTAGCATTTCTATAGCGCTACAATGCATACGCAGCGCTGCACAAACATAGAAGAAAGACAGTCCCTGCTCAAAGAGCTTACAATCTAATAGACAAAAAATAAATAAAGTAAGCAAATCAAATCAATTAATGTGAACGGGAAGGAAGATTGTAAGCTCTTTGAGCAGGGAATGTCCTTCTATGTTTAAATTGTACAGCGCTGCGTAACCCTAGTAGCGCTTTAGAAATGTTAGTTAGTTAGTTAGTTAGTTAGTTAGTTAAGAGAGGAGTGTAGGTGGAGGCGAGTGGTTACAAGTGGTTACGAGTCAAAAGCAATGTTAAAGAGGTGGGCTTTCAGTCTAGATTTAAAGGTGGCCAAGGATGGGGCAAGACGTAGGGGCTCAGGAAGTTTATTCCAGGCGTAGGGTGCAGCGAGACAGAAGGCGCGAAGTCTGGAGTTGGCAGTAGTGGAGAAGGGAACAGATAAGAAGGATTTATCCATGGAGCGGAGTGCACGGGAAGGGGTGTAGGAAAGGACGAGTGTGGAGAGATACTGGGGAGCAGCAGAGTGAATACATTTATAGGTTAGTAGAAGAAGTTTGATGTGAAAACGGATAGGGAGCCAGTGAAGGGTCTTGAGGAGAGGGGTAGTATGAGTAAAGCGGCCCTGGTGGAAAACCAGACGGGCAGCAGAGCTTTGAACCGACTGGAGAGGGGAGAGGTGACTAAGTGGGAGGCCAGCAAGAACCAGATTGCAGTAGTCTAAACGAGAGGTGACAAACTACTGAAGACCCATCTCTTCAACAAGGCATACCACAAAGACCAACAAACGTGAACTCCTCCACATATATCCGGAATTGCCTTATAATATTTGCTTGTTACACTAATATCATTCTTTAGCAGTATCATGTTACCCAAGATCCTTCTGTAATACCAGGGGCGTAGCCAGACAACAGATTTTGGGTGGGCCTAGGCAAGAATTGGGTGGGCACCAAGTGTTCTTCCCCCCTCCAAAAAAAAAAAAAAATCTCAGCTGGTGGGAAAACATTTATTTCCATCTTGGCAGCAGGAATGCACTGAAAACTGAGCATGCGCAGGTGTCGGGGAAAATCTTCCGCTGGCGGAGCTTGGGATTCCCATCAGTTACCACTAAACATGTGCTACTGTTGGGTGGGCCTGAGCCATAAACGGGTGGGCCCTGGCCCACCTAAGCCCACCTGTGGCTACGCCACTGTGTAATACTAAATGTTTATTCTTACATATCTCTACCATTCATGATGTATTGTAAGCCACATTGAGCCTGCAAAGAGGTGGGAAAATGTGGGATACAAATGCAATAAATAAATAAATATTCTCACTCTCTTTTCTCTGACTGTGGTTTTTCTCACTGATGTTTATCTCCTGTTTATTCTCACTGTTTTATCTCTGACTGTGGAGTATTATTTTCACTGTCTTTCCTCAGATTGTTGATGATCTTTCTCACTGTTTTTTTTCTCTGATGTTGGCTTGTCTTTAGTCTCTTTTCTCTGACTGTGGTTTTTCTCACTGGTGTTTATCTCCTGTTTATTCTCACTGTCTTTGACTGTGGTTTGTCCCCTTTTTATTTTCAGTCTTCCCTCCGACTGTTGGTTAGCATCTGTTTATTCTCACAGGAATTTATTCTCACTGCTTTTTCTCTGATGCTAGTTTCTTTTTTTGTTTATTCTCACTCTCTTTTCTCTAACTGTGGTTTTTCTGACTGTTGTTTATCTCCTGTTTACTCTCTCTGTCTTGTGTTTTCCAGAGCAGACCTGGTACCGGTGTACACCTTTGGGGAGATTGACCTGTACCGGCAGGTGAAATTCAAGGATGGCAGCTGGATGAAGACACTGCAGCTTTACTTCAAGAAGATGGTGGGCTTTGCCCCCTGCTTGTTCCTCGGGCGTGGAATTTTCTCCAGTGAGTCCTGGGGGCTGACTCCCTTCAATAAACCAGTCACTACAGTTGGTGAGTGTAACTACATATGCATAAGTACACGAGTATTGCCACACTGGGACAAACCAAAGGTCCATCGAGCCCAGCATCCTGTTTCCAACAGTGGCCAATCCAGGTCACAAATACCTGGCAAGATCCCAAAAAGGTTCAATACATTTTATGCTGCTTAATCCAGAAATAAGCAGTGGATTTCCCCCAAGTTAATTTAATAATGGTCTATGGACTTTTCCTTTAGGAAGCCGTCCAAACCTTTTTAAAACCCCGCTAAGCTAACAGCCTTTACCACAGGCTTTGTATCTGGCAGCTCCGAGGGACCGTAGCCGCAAGTGCCCAGAATCTAATTCCAGGCCCAGAACCTAACACCAGCACTAGGAGCGATTAGCACTGGAACTGCACGCAGGTTAATGTGCGCAGCATGTACAAAATCCTCCAGCACGTGTGCTAATCTGTGCACTGAAGATTAGCACAAATTGTATTTAAGTGCATTGAAATGGATTCAGATCGGGGTGATTATGTATTCACTCCAATGCTCAGAAGACAGCGCAGAAACTAACGCTGGGCTTAAGGCTAAAACATACCGCCAGGTCAGTGATGGCATTCAGGTTTTGAGGGGAGGATGTCTTCTGCATTTTTCACCTTAAAGTGCCGGATTTTGGCTTCTTTTGAAAGAAGAAAGAAGCCCTACAGCCTTTAGCGCTGTTAGTGAGGAACCCCCCCCCCCCCCCCATGTCTGCGAGTCCGAGAAAAGCCTGGAGTGAAGGGGGGCTTTGGCGCCTGTTTTCCTGTACTTTGGTGTGAGCCTCTTAGGGTATTTCAAGTGCAAAAAAAAATTTTTTTTTTGGGGGGGGGGGGGAGTGCTTATATTTCATGGTATGGGGGATGGGTGCCGATGTTGCTCTTGCACTTCCTGTTTTGCCTGGCACATGCGCACAGGAGTTTCCCAGTAAATTCAGCTCTTGTGCACATGCGTCAGTCCTGTTCCTCCCCCTTGCTTTCGCTTCACTAGTTCACATAAAATTTGTATCCCATTTGCTCTGGAGGTTAGCTTTCAGGACTATGGGATGTGCACTCTTGCAGTGGCGTAGCCACAGGTGGGCCTGGGTGGGCTGGGGCCCACCCACCTAAGGCTCAGGCCCACTCAACAGTAGCACACGTTTAGCGGCAGCTGGTGGAGATCCCAAGCTCCGCCTACTGAAGACTTCCCCCCTGATGGTAACAGAAACGCTACTCTCCATGATACTGGCACCTGCACATTCTCAGTTTTTAGCGCTTGCTTGCTACAGAATGCCAAGGTGGAAAGAAGTGTTATCCCACCAGCTGAGATTTTTTTTTTTGGTGGTGGGGGAGGGGGGAGAACACTCGGTGCCCACCCACTTCTTGCCTAGGCCCACCCAAAATCTGTTGTCTGGCTATGCCCCTGCGTCTCTTGCCTCTAATGTCAGAGCATCAGACCTCTGGAGGGGAAGAAGATGAGAATTGGGGGGGGGGGGGGGGGGGGCGCTGCTCAGGATAGGGGAAGAAGGGAGAGACAGACCGACCCCCTGGAAGTTCATTATCTCCCCCTCTGTCTCTAATCCCAGTGGTCACTGACTGTACGTGTGATCTCTAAATGAGTCAACTCCCCCTCCCTCCTGTGCCTCAGTTTTAATCCACAGCTCTGTGGCAGATCTTCTTCTGTGTGTGACCTCCAGGATGAGTCACTTTATCTCCCTGTCCTGCTGGGGGTTGTACTAGGATTTTCTAATCTTCCCAATGTTCTTTGCAGTTGGGAAGCCAATCCAGGTCCCTTGTATCCCTGTGCCGTCCTGCGAGGAGGTGGATAAATATCACCAGCTGTACATTGAGGAGCTGCAGAATCTGTTCGACAGGCACAAAGTCAGTTGTGGACTTTCCGAATCACAGCAGCTCATTATCCTTTAGGGGATGTCCTGCCTGTCTCTGGTTGTATCCGGGTGTCTGTCTTGGAAACTGTGCGAATGGGGTGTAAGGCTGAACGCTTCCTGTGCAATAAATTTGTCACACACTGTCCTCCATGTATTGCTTCTTAAATATGTCAATAAAAGAGGGTGGAAGGGGGATCATAGCTTCACAGGACCTAATTTATTCTATCTCACAGGATGTATTTTGCCCCCTTTTACACATCTTTAGGGGAGGGGCATCTGCTGTCAAGTGGGGTCCACTGGTCACCATCTTTCTTCTGCTGAACTCTGTTGTATAAGAAATATTTAACTTGGTCATCATTAAAGATCAGTCGTGGAGTAAAATAAAAATTCAGCCCTTGTTTTTCTGTGTGGAAGTACCTACTCAATACATTGTTGGTTAGTCTGGGAGTGAATCAATAGAAATCAAACAAAATAAAACATGGAAAAGAAAATAAGATGATACCTTTTTTTATTGGACATAATACATTTCTTGATTAGCTTTCACAGGTTGCCCTTCTTCGTCAGATCAGAAATAAGCAAATGTGGTAGCTGACAGTATATATAAGTGAAACATCCAAGCATTTCATTGACAGTCTAGCAGGGTGGGGGGTGGGTAGGAGGTATGCATGGGGACATCAAAGCATTTCATTGATAGTCTAACAGGATGGGTGTGGGTAGGTGAGAGGAGAGTGATAAACAGAGAAATGCAACTTTATGGTTTATAATGGGCTAGAAAACCCAGATCCTTGTTAAGTCCTGTCTGTTGGGTGTCTGGGAGTGAAGGAAGGCAGAGAGAGAGAGAAACAGAGAGAAGGAGAAACAGAGAGAGAGAGAGAGAGAGAGAGAGAGAGAAGGAGTGAGAGAAAGAGAAACAGAGTGGATGAGAGAGAAAAATAAATTAGATTGTAAGCTCTGTTGAGCAGGGACTGTCTCATGTCCAGTGTACAGTGCTGCATACGTCTAGTAGCGTTATAGAAAGAGAGAGAAGAGAATGAGAGTGAGAAAAACAGAAAGAGAGAGAGAGAGAGAGAGAGAGAGAGAAAACAGAAAAATGGGGAGAGAGAGAAACAGCAGGTGAGAGAGAAAAACGAAGGGAGAGAAAGAGAGTGAGAAAAACAGAAAGAGAGAAAGAGATACACAGAGAGAAGGAGAAATGGGGCCAGAGAGAGAGAGAGAGAAGGAGAGAAAGAGAAGAAAAAAAGGAGTGAAACAGAAAGAGAAGGAAAGAGAAACAGAGTGGAAGAGAGACAGAAGGAGAGAAAGACAGAGAGAGAGAAACAGAGTGAAAGACAAAGAGAAAGAAAAAGAAACAGAGAGGGAGAAGCACGGTGAGAGAAGGAGAAAAATAGAGAAACAGAAAAAGAGATAGCGAGAGAACCAGAAAGAAGGAGAATGAAAGAAACAGAGCGGGCAAGAGAGAAAAACAGAGTGAGCAAAAAAAAAAAAAAATCAGAAAGAGAAACAGAAAGACAAAGAGGAAGAAAGGAAGAGAAAGAAAGAGAGAAAAAGTAAAAGGAGCGAAGGAGAGGAAGAAAAATAGGGAAGGAGAAACAGGGCAAGAGAGGGACAAAATAGACAAACAGAGAGGGAGAGAGAAATGGGGAATGTGTATGACAGAGGAATAGAATTAGTGTCTGCATTATTAAATATGGCCGCCTCCTGTTTGCAGATGCTAAGCCCCTCCCTGCCGCTGTGACCTTGCTTGACCTTCTTTCTGACCTCGTAATTACAATGCTTCTGTCCTTAGTGTCTATAAACTGTAAAGTTAGGGCCCAGTAGTCAAAGGATTTATGCTTCTAACTTGGGGGTCATTTTACTAAATCTTAGCATGAGCTAAGTAGCCCGTGGCCCCACAGGTATAAAATTGGATGCGATAAGCTTTAATGAAAGAGCCCCTGTGAGAGCTGTGCTGCTAAATTGTCCTCTCTGAGAAGCTACTAGGGTTGAGTGCCTACGTTTATATTCAAAATTGTCATTCAATTCCTAAATTTAGGAGCATAAAAGCAGTAGCAGCAGGGAAGGCGAAAACAAGTTATAAGATTAGACCTGATTTTTAACACTAGGCTCATAAATCTAGGTAAATGAATGGCAGGCCTCAATTTAGAAGCAGAACGTTTAAGGTCCTATATTAAGATGAATTTTCAACTAAAAACTTTGAGCCCTGTTTACTAAGTCACGTTATAGACGCGTTGGTGTCTTTAACGCGCGTTAACCATGTACGTGCATTAACTGTGTACACACCTACGATAGGACTAGGGGGCATGCGATGAAGCTACAATGTAGTAAATTTAAAACGAATCGGAGAAAATGTTTCTTCACTCAACGTGTAATTAAACTCTGGAATCCGTTGCCAGAGAAGGTGGTTAGCTTAGCGGAGTTTAAAAAAAGGTTTGGACAGCTTCCTAAATGAAAAGTCCATAGACCATTATTAAATGGACTTGTGGAAAACCCACTGTTTCTTGGATAAGCAGCATAAAATGTTTTGTACATTTTTGGGATCTTGCCAGGTATTTGTGACCTGGATTGGCCACTGTTGGAAACAGGATGCTGGGCTTGATGGAGCTTTGGTCTGTCCCAGTATGGCAATACTTTTGTACTTGGGATTCTGAATGGAATGTTACTACTCTTTGGGGTTCTACATGGAATCTTGTTACTCTTTAGGATTCCGGAATCTCGCTTTTGTTTGCAGTTCTACACGGAATGTTGCTACTCTTTGGGTTTCTGCCAGGTATTTGTGACCTGGATTGGCCACTGTTGGAAACAGGATGCTGGGCTCGATGGACCTTTGGTCTTTCCCAGTATGGCAATACTTATGTACTTATGTACTTATATCCCCACAGGCGCCTGCATACAGAAGCGGAGCCAGGTTGAAGGCGCGGGGGGGGGGGGGAGCGAGAGCGGTGTGACAGTGGACTGGTGCCGGCGCCCGTTTGAAATGCAACACGTTGAATAAAAAAAAAACCAGGCGCCTGCGCAAGTCCGTTTGGGGGAGTGGACGCTTTCCCTGGCGCCCCTAGCCAGGCCACCGCCTACACAGTTAGCGCACATGCTAATTGTAGGCGCGTTAAAAACGTTATCACGACTTAGTAAACAGGGTCCTTTGGCTCCTGAGTTTGGCTGAAAATAGAGCACGAAATTAGGAGCTCTCCTTTTTTTTTTTCGATATTAGGCCCTTAGGTGTTTATGTTGCAGCTAATTTGGGATTCTTTGAGGGTAACATAGTAACATAGTAGATGACGGCAGATAAAGACCTGCACGGTCCATCCAGTCTGCCCAAGACAAACTCATATGTGTATACCTTACCTTGAATTTGTACCTGTCCTTTTCAGGGCACAGACCATATAAGTCTGCCCAGCAGTATTTCCCGCCTCCCAACCACCAGTCCCGCCTCCCATCACCGGCTTTGGTACAGACCGTATAAGTCTGCCCTCCCCTATCCTCGCCTCCCAACCACCACCCCCTCTCCCATCAGCGGCTCTGGTACAGACCGTATAACTCTGCCCTCCCCTATCCTCGCCTCCCAACCACCACCCCCTCTCCCATCAGCGGCTCTGGTACAGACCGTATAAGTCTGCCCTCCCCTATCCTCGCCTCCCAACCACCACCCCCTCTCCCATCAGCGGCTCTGGTACAGACCGTATAACTCTGCCCTCCCCTATCCTCACCTCCCAACCACCACCCCCTCTCCCATCAGCGGCTCTGGTACAGACCGTATAACTCTGCCCTCCCCTATCCTCGCCTCCCAACCACCACCCCCTCTTCCCCCCAACTGGTTTGTGTAGCAGTGTTATTTTTATGGGGGGGGGGGGGGTATGTTATCTGGTTGAATCAAATATATATATATACAAATATATACATTTGTAGAGCTGATGAGGCATCAGCCAAAGGCACAAATCCTACGTAGAAAACCCAAGGCAGGATGAGGGAGGAGTGAGCCTGCTGGGGAAGTGCGGTTCTCCAGTGTTTGCCGGTATTTATCTGCCTAGGCTCTGCTTAGGGTGTCCAGCTAGCTCTTTTTGTTTATTTTGAATTTTACTATACTGCTTTTCTTTTTGTAAATCAAAGTGATGCACAAACAAATAAGGAAAACAGAAAGGAACGCCATTATTAACAGGACAAAAAAATAGGAGAATCAGAGGAGGACGAAAAGACAGGGATAAATGAGCACATCAGATACTCCCTCAAACAGAGCCTTCATACGCTAGAGTGAAGAGATGGGGTTTAAGCAGTGCATATTTCCTAGCAAAAAAAGGTGCCTGTACTCAAATGCTAGGCCATTCTTCAGGGGTGGGCTAATCACTGAGAGACCCATCCCACAATAGCCAAGCCCCCTGCAACCAGTCACAGAAGCTACGACAAGGCAGAATTGGTGTGTAGAGCCTCAGCTCTTTCATTAAAACTTGGGGTTGGGTCAATTTTAGCAGACAACGGAAAAGGTGCGGGTACTCAGTACCCCCAAGTAACCCCTCAAAAAAAGCCCTGGTTTTAAGCCAGTCTTATATTTGGGGTAAGATGAGTGAAGCTGTAATTGAACGGGGAGGGAATTCCATAATGACAGACCCAGAATAAAAGAAACCATCATTTCCTGTTGAATCCAGATGAGCAGTAGAGACCGATGGAATGGCCAACCAGAACCCACAAGAGGAATGAGGGGTTGGTGTATTCTGGATGACCTGTAATTGTTTAATAACATAATTAGGGAGACCCATGGAGATCATTTCATCCAGACATGATATGACAATAGCATAGAGAAGTAGAAGGTGACATGGAGCTTGATGGGGCCTGCAAATCATTTGAAATTGACACAATGCCCAGAAACAATTTCGAACTATAGATTTCACTTGGGGTTCGAAGGAAAGGTGCTAATGAATAACGACCCAAATATCAAAACAATTTTACTGAAGGTAGATTGAACCTAACAGGGAAGGGTGGCAGAGGGTTAGTAATCCAACTGGCAGAAGACTTTAAGGGACTCAGTACAAGACAATTGGAAGTTAACTCACGATGCAACATTGTCAAGACAGGATTGAAACTGAGAGAAATCGGGAGATACAGATTGGAAGGCAGTGACAAGGAGAACATTGTCTACGTGGTAATGCATGGAGATTCCCCGTGGTTGTACAAAGGCAATGAGGGGACCAAAGAAAATATTAGAGAGGAGGGGGAACTGCCAAATGGTTAAACCAGTCCTGCACCTATTTCTTCTGACTAATCAATGCCAATTTGAAAGGGGGGGGGGGGAGAGAAAGTTTAATTCTTGTCATTCTTGTCTACTTCTTACCATCTCACTACACCTGTGCCTTCTTCAGATATTTCTCCATCTCCCACCACCTTTACATGCTTGCATTTCTAGAGAGCAGGGTGAAGGGGAGCTGGAATTACTTCAGCCTATGAGAGCTGGAGGTCCAGAGGTGCTGGCTCCCAGCCAAAATTTGAAAGGGGTCCCAAAGCCTACTGGCAAGCAGAATCTTCTTCAGCTTCAGGAAGGGTTGGAGCCTGCTGTGGCGTTGGAGCCCAGGTCTAGAACCCACCCCACCTCTGCTCCTTCCTACCACTCCCTCTCCTCAGGGACCAGTTCCCACCCAGAGCAGCCTAGTCAAAGGCTGGGATGAGTGGGTGGGATAATGTTACTTGTTTGTGTAGTCAGGACAAGATTTGAATAGCTCTGGGCTTATATTTTTCCGTGCTGGGGTTGGGATAAGGAGTTGCAAAGCACCTTTTCTCCTATTTTGGGCAGGATTTGCATGCTATATTCAGGTGTGAGCTCCCATGGGTCACCCAGAGAGCAAGAGAGGGAGGCAACTGAAAGGACAGGAAAAGAGTGAAGGTGTGAGAGAGAGAGAGAGAGAAAGGTGAAGAGAGTGGGAGATAGAAAAGGAAGGGAGAGAGACAGACAGAGATGAAAAGACAGAGGAGAGGGAGATAGAGAAAGAGGCAGATGAATAGAGAGGGGAATAGGAAAGGAGAAGGAAAAAGAGAGTTGAAAGAACAGGAAGAGAGTGAGAATGAGAGGGAGTAGAAATACAGAGAGATGGGTGATCAGAGAGGGAGACAGAAACAGAAAAGGAATGGAGAGAGCGAGCGGTGAATAAGAAAAGGAAGAGACACGAAGGAAAGAAGAATGGGTGTGAATAGAGAGGGAGGCAGAAACAAAAAAGGAGAGAGAGTGTGTGTGTGTGTTTCTGTCTGCACCTGAACAAGAAGGAAATTTTGGAGGTTTTGGAAACACTCAGGGCAAGAGCTGGTGAAAGGGTAATGAGCTTCCTAGGTGAAACTTCAGTCTTACACCTTTCTTTCCCCCCCCCCACCCTCCCCATTGAACTTTCATACCTCTAGCCTGCAGGTCCCCTCCTCCAAGATTTTGAATTGCTTTGCCTGCAGAAGTATTTTGCTGTCGCTCTAGGTGGTCTTGCCTAATGGTTGGGCCAGCCCTGTATAGGAGGGCACCAGAAAGCTGCCACCCCTTCCCATATGTGCCAAATTATCTTACAATAGGAGTTGCCCAGCAGTGCCCGTCCCCCAGAAAATGCCACCCTAACAACCAGGAGAGTGTAGATGTGAGAAGGAAGCCGGACCCCTGCTGTCCCTGGTGGGGATGTTCGGTGGGAACTCCGTAACTTCCGATGAAGTCAACGCTTATGTGTGCGAGGGGTAGGAATTGAGTGATGAGGGCCAGCTGAAATTCCTAAATATAGAGGTGCTGAAGAGACGGAAGGATGGTTGGGGTTCAGCCCACACAGCTGGTCTTCCCAGTGCCTTTGAATGACTTACTCAACACACCCAGCTGTTAGCCACAAGGCCACGCCTGGGCTGCAATACCATCTAGCCCTCGAGAGTACCGCCTGACCACCTGCCATTCCCCTATCACTACAAAAAAAAAAAAAGTGAAACCAAATATTTCACCCTGAACATGGATTCCTTTCACTGCAACAGGTGTTGGGATTTCTCCAGCAAAACACACTTATTTCTGGCTCTGTATCTTAGAGAGAGTCTGTTCATGGTATGTGTTCGTGTGTGTCTGTGTAACGGTGTAATGTATGTATGTAGGTCTCTGCGTGTTCCTTCTATACATATTGTAGTGTATGTTTATTATTGATGTAGTTAGTTTGTTGCATTTGTAGCCCACATTTTCCCACCAATTTGCAGGCTCAATGTGGCTTACGTTATGCCGTAATGGCGATCGCCATTTCCGGATAGAGAAATACAAGTGATATTGCATTAAGGTGCATAAATGGTAAAGCATTGAAGTTCCTAAATGATAAAGTGAGTTATAGAATAAGTTAGACAGTCAACTACAGAAAGTTCATTTCCGGTATGTGAAATAAAGTGGTAGTGCGTATTGCGTAACTTTCATTAGTAGCACGTAGGTTATCAGTCTAGTGTGGAGATTTCGGTTTTGTCTAGTTCATGTAGAGTCTAGTTGTCCAGTATTTAGGATGGGTCATTATGGTATGCCTTTTTGAACAGGTTGGTTTTCAGTAGTTTTCGGAAGATTGCTAGGTCGTGCATTGTTTTTATGGCCTTCGGTAGTGCGTTCCACAGTTGCGCGCTTATGTAGGAGAAGCTGGATGCATATGTGGATTTATATTTAAGTCCTTTGCAGCTGGGGTAGTGGAGATTCAAGAATGTGCGTGCTGATCTTTTTGTGTTCCTAGTTGGCAGGTCTATGAGGTCTGACATATATACCGGGGCCTCACCGTGAATGATTTTATGGACCAGGGTGCAAACTTTGAACGCAATTCGTTCTTTTAGTGGGAGCCAGTGTAGTTTTTCTCTTAGGGGTTAGGCGCTTTCGTATTTAGTTTTTCCAAATATGAGTCTGGCTGCTGTGTTTTGGGCAGTTTGGAGTTTCTTAACGATTTGTTCTTTGCATCCAGCGAAGATGGCATTGCAATAGTCTAGGTGGCTTAGCACCACTGATTGCACTAGGCTGCGGAATATTTCCCTTGGGAAGAAAGGTTTTATTCTTTTGAGTTTCCACATTGAGTTATTACATTTATAACCCACTTAAGTAGAAATAGGACACACCAGAACAATAACTGACAACAACTCATCTCCATCTTATTGTTTGCATTGAAAATGATTTAGCCGGCCACTGACCAGTTACATCACTTGGTCAGGACTAGCCGCTAATATTAAGTGGCACTTAAGCAGTTTAGCACCACTGAAATTCACGGTTTGGGTCAAACACAAAGCTGACTATGTTGGGAGTGTTCCTAGCCACTTAAGTGGCCAGGGTTAGTGCACACAAGTCTGTCCTATTGTTATGCAGTAACCCATGGCTGCGTAAGTGATGAATATTGACTTAAGTGGCTACGTGTTCACTGGCTTAAAAATAACCGGATATTCAAAGCCGAATTCCGGATACCGCCCACCTTTGAATATCCAGGGATAACACTGTCGGTGGTGAGAAAAACGCTTACCCTCGACAGCTGAACATTGATCCCTGTGTTTCTAGGTTCTTCCGAAATTCTGATACAGAGAACAACGTGTGAAAACTACCAGGTAACTTGTTCCATAGAAGCAGACTTGCCATGGACAAGGTACTGACCAAATTATTAACATAACACACTTTTGCCGGGGAGGATTGCACCAACCGTCAACTTTCTGTTGAGCTCAGTGAACAGACCGGGTTATAGAGTCTTAATACGTGTTTGAAATTTGACTATTTCAAACATGTATTAAGACTCTATAACCAGGTCTGTTCACTGAGGTCAACAGAAAGTTGACAGTTGGTACAAGAGTAATATCATTCAATGTCTTAAACATCAATATTTAATATTGCACTCGAAAATATACAGGAAGTCAATGCCTTCATCGAGGCAGACACAGGATCAGTTCTTTGGAGCCCTGCAATCAATTGATGGGCGCATCTCTGTGGGAAAGTCTCCATCTGCAACTGTGGGAAAGCATCTTTGTGTGTATGTACCTATGTCTTTGTGTATGACTGATATGTGTGTGTGTGTGTGTGTGTGTGTGTGTGTGTGTGTACCTGAGTCTCTGCATGCATGTTTCCATGTGTATGTGTGCATTTGTGTCTTTGTATAAATGTTTCCTTACTTGTGTAAAATAAGAACATAAGGGTTGTCATACTGGGACAGGATAAAGATCCATCAAGCCCAGTATCCTGTCTCCAAAGTGGCCAACCCAGGTCACAAGTACCTGGCAAGATCCCAGAACAGTAAAACAGATTCTATTCTGCTTGTCCTAGAAATAAGCAGTGGATTTTCCCACGTCCATCTTAATAATAGCTTATACACTTTTCTTTTAGGAAATTATCCGAATCTTTTTAAAACCCTGCTAAGATACCTGCTTTTTAACCACATTCTCTTCTCTCAAAAGTAGTTTATCATGTTCTCTGGCAAAGAATTCCAGAATTTTAATTACACGCTGAGTGAAGAAATATTTTCACTGGTTTGTTTTAAATTTACTACTTAGTACCTTCATTGCATGCCCCATAGTCCTAGTATTTTTGGAAAGGGTTACCAAGTGAGTCATCGCCTACTCGTTCCACAGCACTCAGTATTTTATAAGCCTCTATCCTATCACCCCTCAGCCATCTCTTCTCCAAGCTGAAGAGCCCCAGCCGCTTAAGCCTTTCTTAATTCCACTCACATCTTTTTTGAGATGCAGTGACCATTCTACTCTGGGCAAGTGTATTGTGTACATGTGTTTCTGTGTGTGAACCTGTGAGTGTTTGTATGTGCTGTATGCAAGTAAAGTGTGTGCATGCTTTTGCAACACTGTGTACGTGTGGGCCTAAATGCGTGCAACGACAGTGTTCATATACGTGTGTGTGTGAGGATAATTCTGAAAAGCTTGCTGAAATGTGGCAGGATGCTGCATGCCAAGTGTGAATTCTACATGGCAATTATCCCCTGGATTCTATATATGGCACCTAAAATTGGACATGTGTTCAAGCTGAAGGTGCAACTTAATTGAGTAATTTATTTATTTAGATTTTGCTCACACCTTTTTCAGTAGCAGCTCAAGGTGAGTTACATTCAGGTACTCTGGATATTTCTCTGTCCCAGGAGGGCTCATAATCTAAGCTTGTACCTGAGGCAATGGAAGGTTAACTGACTTGCCCAAGCTCACAAGGAGCAGCAGTGGGATTTGAACCGGCCACCTCTGGATTGCAAGACCGGTGCGCTGACCACTAGGCCACTCCTCCACTCCGGAATCTTGCTGTTCTTTGGGGTTCTACATGGAATGTCGCTACTCTCTGAGATTCTGCATGGAATCTTGCCAATTTTTAAGATTCCATAATCTTTATTTATTTATTTAGATTTTGCTCACACCTTTTTCAGTAGCAGCTCAAGGTGAGTTACATTCAGGTACTCTGGCTATTTCTCTGTCCCAGGAGGGCTCACAATCTAAGTTTGTACCTGAGGCAATGGAGGGTTAAGTGACTTGCCCAAGATCACAAGGAGCAGCAGTGGGATTTGAACCGGCCACCTCTGGATTGTAAGAGCGGTGCTCCAACCACTAGGCCACTTATCACACAATTCTAGGCAATAGTCTGGCGCTAACAACCAATTACTACTGTTAATTGGCTCCAGTTAGGATTCACATATCCATCTTGGTAGGCGCTATTCTATGTGTGCTAATTTTATAGCAGGCAAGTGAAAGAGGGCAGGGGCATGGGTGGGTCAGGGCGCTCACTAAAGATGCAGGGGATTTGTGCCTAACCCTATGCCCCAGGACTTACACCAGGTTTCAGTTGGTGTAAATCCTCGTGCCCCAAAGTTTGGTGCAGAAATCGACTCTAGATTGTAAGCTCTATTGAGCAGGGACTGTCTCTCTGTGTCAGGTGTTCAGCGCTGCGTGTGTCTGGTAGCGCTATACAAATGCTAATAATAATAATAATAAGTGCTATTCTATACATGACAACACAAGTAAAAGCTGCATGCTGATTTTTTTCTGTAAAGGATGTGCCCTTTATAGAGTCATGCTTAGGCGAGGGAATTGGTACCAACTTTAGGTGACAGACTTACGCCTGCTAAAACCTGGTGTAAACGTCGGCGCCCAAGTTAAGTGTGCCGAGGCCGTATTCTATGATTATACATGCAACTTTTTTGGAACGCCCCTGATGTGTTTCCAAGTTTAATCAAGGTTTCCTACCCCCCACCCACCGGGAACATGCCTACGGCCACGTCCCCTTTTCGAGTTACGCACTAGTACAGTTCATAGCACGCAGCCAGATGCCCCGTGAAAATTTTAATAAGTGCCCCTTTAACATCGACACTTGGCAGCTGATTTATTGCTGGTTAAAGGCTTGCTACTTGATTAATTTGCACACGGGTCTCAGGCACCTGCATCGTATATAGAATCCAGGGGTAAGCGTGAACATGCACGTGCACAATTATAAAATGAGAGGAAGTGGGCACGACTGTTTGTGTGTGCGCCCCTGAAGATGGAAGAGAGCGGCAAGTTCGAGCACCGTATATAGAATCCAGGGGTAAGCGTGAAAATGCACGTGCACAATTATAAAATGAGAGGAAGTGAGCACCACTGTTTGTGTGTGCGCCCCTGAAGATGGCAGAGAGCGGCAAGTTCGGGCACTGTATATAGAATCCAGGGTTAAGCATGAAAATGCACGTGCACAATTATAAAATGAGATGAAGTGGGCACGACTGTTTGTGTGTGCGCCCCTGAAGATGGCAGAGAGCGGCAAGTTCGGGCACCGTATATAGAATCCAGGGTTAAGCGTGAAAATGCACGTGCACAATTATAAAATGAGATGAAGTGGGCACGACTGTTTGTGTGTGCGCCCCTGAAGATGGCAGAGAGCGGCAAGTTCGGGCACCGTATATAGAATCCAGGGTTAAGCGTGAAAATGCACGTGCACAATTATAAAATGAGATGAAGTGGGCACGACTGTTTGTGTGTGCGCCCCTGAAGATGGCAGAGAGCGGCAAGTTCGGGCACCGTATATAGAATCCAGGGTTAAGCATGAAAATGCACGTGCACAATTATAAAATGAGATGAAGTGGGCACGACTGTTTGTGTGTGCGCCCCTGAAGATGGCAGAGAGCGGCAAGTTCGGGCACCGTATATAGAATCCAGGGTTAAGCGTGAAAATGCACGTGCACAATTATAAAATGAGATGAAGTGGGCACGACTGTTTGTGTGTGCGCCCCTGAAGATGGCAGAGAGCGGCAAGTTCGGGCACCGTATATAGAATCCAGGGTTAAGCGTGAAAATGCACGTGCACAATTATAAATGAGATGAAGTGGGCACGACTGTTTGTGTGTGCGCCCCTGAAGATGGCAGAGAGCGGCAAGTTCGGGCACCGTATATAGAATCCAGGGTTAAGCGTGAAAATGCACGTGCACAATTATAAAATGAGATGAAGTGGGCATGACTGTTTGTGTGTGCGCCCCTGAAGATGGCAGAGAGCGGCAAGTTCGAGCACCGTATATAGAATCCAGGGGTAAGCGTGAAAATGCACGTGCACAATTATAAAATGAGAGGAAGTGAGCACCACTGTTTGTGTGTGCGCCCCTGATGAAGATGGCAGAGAGCGGCAAGTTCGGGCACCATATACAGAATCCAGGGTTAAGCGTGAAAATGCACGTGCACAATTATAAAATGAGAGGAAGTGGGCACGACTGTATGTGTGTGCGCCCCTGATGAAGATGGCAGAGAGCGGCAAGTTCGGGCACCGTATACAGAATCCAGGGTTAAGCGTGAAAATGCACGTGCACAATTATAAAATGAGATGAAGTGGGCACGACTGTTTGTGTGTGCGCCCCTGAAGATGGCAGAGAGCGGCAAGTTCGGGCACCGTATATAGAATCCAGGGTTAAGCGTGAAAATGCACGTGCACAATTATAAAATGAGATGAAGTGGGCATGACTGTTTGTGTGTGCGCCCCTGAAGATGGCAGAGAGCGGCAAGTTCGAGCACCGTATATAGAATCCAGGGGTAAGCGTGAAAATGCACGTGCACAATTATAAAATGAGAGGAAGTGGGCACCACTGTTTGTGTGTGCGCCCCTGAAGATGGCAGAGAGCGGCAAGTTCGGGCACCGTATATAGAATCCAGGGTTAAGCGTGAAAATGCACGTGCACAATTATAAAATGAGAGGAAGTGGGCACGACTGTTTGTGTGTGCGCCCCTGAAGATGGCAGAGAGTGGCAAGTTCGGCACCGTATACAGAATCCAGGGTTAAGCATGAAAATGCACATGCACAATTATAAAATGAGAGGAAGTGGGCACCACTTTGTGTGTGCGCCCCTGATGAAGATGGCAGAGAGTGGCAAGTTCGGGCACCGTATACAGAATCCAGGGTTAAGCGTGAAAATGCACGTGCACAATTATAAAATGAGAGGAAGTGGGCACGACTGTTTGTGTGTGCGCCCCTGATGAAGATGGCAGAGAGCGGCAAGTTCGGGCACCGTATACAGAATCCAGGGTTAAGCGTGAAAATGCACGTGCACAATTATAAAATGAGAGGAAGTGGGCACGACTGTTTGTGTGTGTGCCCCTGATGAAGATGGCAGAGAGCGGCTCGAAGCTTCTCTGAAGGTGGCAAATTAGCCCAGGCTCATGTCAGGAGGAATGGGCTGCCCGGTGTGGGCTGTGCTTGGAAAGGAGGAGCCAGGGCTGCTGGCGCTGGTTTATATTGAGCTGCCGGAGCAGCAATGAGGCAGATCAGTAGCAGCGGCAAGAAGCGGAGCAGGATCTCGTCCGTCCCCGAATAGTGCCAAGCCGAGGTAAGCTGGAGCCAGCCGGGAGCAGCTGCTCACTGCCATCCTCCTCAAAGCTTAGCCCCGGCGCACCTTCCGTCTCTTTTTCATTATCTCTGCTGCTCCTGAGCTTTTTTTTTTTTTTTTCTCTTTGTTTCATTTCATTGCCAGCAGGGCTCAGATCGCCCTCACTTTCTCCTGCTTGTGAAGGACGCTGACGGTTCTGTTGAGCAGCAGAAATGAGGTTTTATGATTGCACCAGGGGCAGCTGGAATTCCTAGGGTGGGGGGTGGTGGGGGTGGTCTGTCTCTCTGCATTAAGATGTCTCTCTCTTTTTTTTTTTCACGGCTGTCTCTTCTCGCAGAGGGGAGGAGAAAGGGGACTTGGAGACATATCTGGCAGTCACCAAGGTCTCCCAAAGTCTGAGGGGGGGGGGCGACCAGCGCCAAAGACAGAGAAACCTCCTCTCTCCCCTCTCCTTTCCCCTCCCTCCCAGCCTATTTTCCTTGTCGCTCTCCCTCCTCTCCTCTGCATCCCTCCTTCCTTATTCTCTTCATCTTCCTCTCTCTGGGCCATTTTTCCTTTTCCCCCTCTCTCTCTCCTTCAATTTCCTTCCCTTAATGTTTCCCTCTTCCCTTCTTCGCCCTGTATCTAAGGCTTTGTATTAAAAGGCAGCAAGTGTCTCTCTCAATCATTAAAATGGGTTCAGGAAAGGAACCAGCAGGTCTGTCCCCTAAATAGGAGTGGAACAATGGACTAAGAAGCGGGGGGGGGGGGGGGGGACCCAGAATTCGAATCTCACCTCCACTCCGTGTGACCTTGGGGCCAGTCACTTAACCTTCCATTGCCTAAAGGTACAAATTTAGACTGTGTAAGCCCCCCTGGGATCAGGAAAATACCCACTGTATCTGAGCGGAACTCACTTAGAGCCACCAAATGAAAAGAGGTGAGGCCAGAGCTAAAAATAATCTGGATTCTGAACGTTACTTTAGTGGCAAGAAAGGAAAATCTTGCCCCTGACTCCTCCTATCCAGCCCCCCCCCCCCCACCCTCCCTTCTGCTCTCTGGAGGGCATCAGCCAGGGATGGGGGGAAGGTATCTGGCATATTTGTAGCATCAGGAGACTGAGTGTGAACACGACCAAGGAAATCCAGCCATCCCTGGGGAGCAGAGCCGGGATCCATCACCTGCAGCCTCCTCCAGGGATCTCTCTCATCAGCCTCAGGTATGGAGGGAGAGAGGAGGCCTGTGTGCCTAGGCAGATGGGTGGGGGGTGGGGGAGAAAGCGGCTTTGACAGCTGAAGTGACAGGGGCTGACTGATGGAAATCTGTGCCCAAGTACAGGCTGCTTCCTTTTATCTCCCCTCCTCTCTCTCTCTCTCTCTCTCTGCCATCTTTCTGCTTTTCATCTATTTCCCTATCTCCCTTCTCCTTGCTTTTTTTTTTTTTTCTGTCTCTCCCCCCTTCCCATCTCTCTCTCTCTTTTCTTCTGGTGCACATGCAGCCCTCCTCCCAGGGTTTGCTATATTTAGAGCTCAGGCTGTTTTTCTGTCTCATCTCTCTCCTGACTTACAATCTGGGGCCTCCTTTGTGTGCTTTGCTTTTCCGCAGCAGCTTGAGATAAAAAAGCCTCACTGGAGCCTGTGAATCCAGCCATGCCCTTGCCCACGCTGGCACTTCGCCAGGACAGATCGGGTATGGGGGGGGGGGGGGAGAACAGGCATCAGTTAGGGGCTGTGCAGTCTTAATTTTCCATCCTCACTTCTGCAGCCTTTTGCTTTTGTTTCTGAGGCTTGGAAGGGGGGGGGTGGGGAGGTGAAGTGACACTGCACAGATCCCCCTTCTGAGTTATGCCCCCCCCCCCACTCCTTTGCCAGATCCAGACGCTGCCTGGAGAGGTGATTTCAGGGGGTCTGCTCTGAGTTACTTCCGGAAGTCCACAATTCAAGCTTCTGTGCTTGCCAGGCATTTGAACAAAGGGTGCTTTGGCCACCCAGGCGATGGGTTTTTCCTTGCCTGTGTCTAGGCTGGCATCTGAGTCATTACCGCCTGGCTCCAGCATAGCACTGGCCGCACAAGGCCTGCTTTGTCCTGCTGGTCTTTAACATGGGCAATTCACAGTCAGTGAGGGATGGTGTCCATCTCCAGCAGCCTGCACAGAGCTCCACCACACACTCCCCTCATCCTGAGCTATCCACATCACTTTTCTGCTGGAAAGGTTGCAGGTGGGAGGGGAGCAGTGAGATGGGAGGGGGAATAAAGCCCAACCCTGGTTATTCCCCCTGCAGGTGGTCTTCAGGGGCTAGACTTCAGCTGTACAGATTTATAAGATGCTAAAATGTCTGGCTGAAAGGCTAATCCCATCTTTCAAAAAATATTGTGGAAAATCTCGCTGTATTTTTCAATTTTCATTAAAAAAATGTTTAAAAAAACATTTTAAAACCGCAATCTCAGGGATAAGGGAGCTGAAATAAACTTCTTGAATCCTACAGAAACAACAGCTTACCGTTATATCATCGCCGCTCTCAAATAACCCTTCCAGCGAAACAAGGATGTGCGTTCGTTTGAAACAACATGGAATATCCCATGTTGTTTCGTGATATTGGCAAAAAAAAATGAGCAGATAAAAGATTGATTTTTTTATCTAATGTTTGGAAATAGTGTGCTTTATTGACAGCATTGCTCCTGTGATGGCAGAATTTAAATAAAAAAAAAAAAAAAAACATTTCCAGACATAATATGGGAAACGACAGAAGAGAAAAATGTCCTGACTGCACAACCCTGGTATTTTCATTTATCATCCCCATAAAAAGTAACTTTAAATCTCTTCTTCTCGCACTCACTTAAAAAACAAAAAAGCAGAGAAATTGCTTCGGCCATGGTCATTAACAATATGTATCCAATGAGGTTGGGGGACACATTAAGCCTCCCCCCTCCCCTTATTATACAAGTTCTCAGCGAAAACGACCGTCCTTCGCTCATGCCTCCATCCCAATATTTGATCCTGCCAAAAAAATAATAAAAAACCTTCAAGAAATAGGTCACTTCGCCTCCCTTTGCCCAGCTGCTCCCCAGGCCCCTCCAGGAGAAACTTCACAGCAAAAGGGATCCTCAGTTAATTACTTTACCTATTTTCACTTTTTAGAATAGCGGTTCTCTAACTTTTCTGAGGGGGACCACCGGCCAGTGAGGTTTTCAGGATATCCTTAATGAATATGAATGTGACAGGTTTATTTACTTATTCAACAAATCTATCCCACGACGACTCTAGGCAGGTTACCACCGAGATACACAATAAAAGAAATACAATGAAATAATTTCCTAAGCGTATTACAAACACAGTAACCTCACTGGATTAACAGGGGATGTGAGACCATTCACCCTCCTGTTAACGTTTTGCATAAATAAGAAACAACTTTATAAGAAAATTAACATTTATTGGAAAACAACAAGGCCGCAGCCTTCTCTTTTAATGGTGATATACAATATACTACCTGAGCTGTGAAATTCAAAACAACAAAAACAGATGCCCTTCTATACCAAGCAAGGTGTCCAGCTCACTCTAACCAAAAGTAAGATATTCCCTTGCCCTGCCATATCAGCTAGGACAAGTTAAACCAGGCCTAGACCTCCAGGCCTGGACTTGCTAGCACAGGCCCAAGTTGGCCCAACACTGACCACCCGATGAAAGTTAAGACCTCCTTTGAAGGTGTCCTATCTCCGGTACCCCCCAAAGCTGCAACAAAGCACGACTCTCGGTACTACAGGGTGGGTGTCACAAGCAAATGAAATGCCTCTGAGGAGCAGGAAGAATCCTGCCTTTAAATAACCCCCACCTTAACCCTCCCTGCAGCATGCACAGGAAAATTCCATTGGGGATTAATTCCCACTGCTGAAATTTCAAAGGATGCTGGCCAATCATGGTCTTTTCTTTCCTCCCCCCCCCCCCCCCCCCCACCCTCCAATTCAAAACTCACTCCACCCCCTAGCCTGGGCAAGCAAGGCCTCTCCTGAAGCCCACTATGGTCACCCAGGCTAGCTTTGAGTGAAGCTCACCCTCCTGTTAAATTTTGGGTTCCGGACAAGCCGGTCCCCCCTTTGTCAACATATCTCAAGTTTCACATCAAAATCTTAAGAAAGGACCTACTGAGAGAAAAGCGTTTTCGATTGTTTTCTGAAAGTAATTGTTGATTGGTTCTGTTGTAAATTCTGTAGCAAGGTGGTGCATAATTTTGAGCCTGTAGGCCATAAAAATGGAATCTCTCTCTCCAATCTGACATGTTTGAAAAAGGGCACGTTTATGCACGGATCTTAGGTTTCAGGTTAGTCTATAGATTCTCAGGGCGGCAGCAGTGACATAGCTAGGTAGGGCCACGGGGGGCCTGCCCCCCCCCAAATTTGATCTGGACCCCTCATTGGCTGGTGGGGGTTCCCAGCCCCTGTCGGCTGAATACTTCATCCTGCGCTGGTCTGCCTGCCGTGCTCTCTCTTCCCCTTACATTGGGCACGTGCCTTTTGGTGAAACTGAGCAGGCTCAGTTTCACTAAAAGGAGCATGCCGGACGTGAAGGGAAGCGAGAGCAGGGCAGGCAATGCGGAGGCACCAGAGACCAGTGCTGGAGAAAGTCTTCAGCTGGCGGGGGGGGGGGGGGGGGGGGTTGACCCCGTCAGCCAAGGTATTTGTGGCAGCGGTGCTTCAGCTGGCGGGGGTTGGGGACCCCCGCCAGCCAAGATGTTACAGCGGCAGCAGTGGGTGGCGGGGCTGTAGAGGGGGGGTGGCAGGGCGGTGACTAAACTGTGCCCCCCCCCACCTTGGGCTCTGGCCCCCTCCCACCTCGAGGTCTGGCTACGCCCCTGGGTGGCAGTAAGGCACAAAGGAAACACATTATGGGGGGGGGGGTCTTTTACAAAGGAACACTAGCATTTTCAGTGCACGCTAAACGCTAGAAACGCCCGTAAAAATAAACGGGTGTCTTGAGCATTTAGCATGTGCTTATTTTTAGTGTGGTTAGAAACGCTAGTGCGCCTTTGTAAAAGAGCTCCATAACGCTTTAAAAACCAACCCATAACACTAGAAGCCAGTCTAATTGCATTAAAAGTAAAGTGATCGTATATAACGGAGGTGAAGGCATGCAATCTGTCTCATGCATATTTATTAGGAATATCCTCCAGGACAGGTTTGAGAACCACTGTTCTAGAATATTCTAATTAAAATATTTATCAGTAGGCAAGGGGGGAGGGGAAGACGTTAGGAGAGGTGGGGATTCAGAGTCTGAAATCAGATTTATGGGTTTTTTTTTCAAAACCAAGAGGACTTCGTGGGTGAGGGGTGTCAGCTGCACGTTCAATTTGAATTTGAGTCCTGTTATATTAAAAAAAAAGTTATTTACATCACACAAAGAGGAACATTGTGCTGTAAGAATGGAAAAACACCAAGAGAGACCAAATAAGTAAACTATGGCTATTTCTGCCTCTTAAGTGTGAAAATTAAGTGTTCCCTGCTGGAAGGAAAGTAGAAGCCTTCAATGTTCCTGCAAAGCGCCAAAGGAATGGGAGGGGCAGCTCGAAATATCTTTCGAGAATTTAGTTTAGTGGACTGGGATATTATAGTTTCATGTCTTGTTTCCAATGGGGTCTTGGAGGGACAGAGTGACCCCTCAGGGTCCAACACACAGGGCCAGTGAAAGAGCCGGGGATTAGAACTGAGGCATAGGGGGAGAAAGTGACCCCTCAGGGTCCAACATTCAGGGCCAGTGACAGAGCTGGGGATTGGAACTGAGACATAGGGGGAGAAAGTGACACCTCAGGCCCAACATGCAGGACCAGTGACAGAGCCGGGGATTAGAACTGAGGCATAAGGGGAGAAAGTAGCTCCTCAGGGTCCAACATGCAGGGCCAGTGACAGAACCGGGGATTAGAACTGAGGCATAAGGGGAGAAAGTAGCTCCTTAGGGTCCAACGTGCAGGGCCAGTGACAGAACCGGGGATTAGAACTGAGGCATAAGGGGAGAAAGTAGCTCCTCAGGGTCCAACATGCAGGGCCAGTGACAGAACCGGGGATTAGAACTGAGGCATAAGGGGAGAAAGTAGCTCCTCAGGGTCCAACATGCAGGGCCAGTGACAGAACTGGGGATTAGAACTGAGGCATAAGGGGAGAAAGTAGCTCCTTAGGGTCCAACGTGCATGGCCAGTGACAGAACCGGGGATTAGAACTGAGGCATAAGGGGAGAAAGTAGCTCCTCAGGGTCCAACATGCAGGGTCAGTGACAGAGCTGGGGATTAGAACTGAGACATAGGAGAAAGTGACACCTCAGGGTCCAACATGCAGGACCAGTGACAGAGCCGGGGATTAGAACTGAGGCATAGGGGGAGAAAGTGACCCCTCAGGGTCCAACATTCAGGGCCAGTGACAGAGCCGGGGATTGGAACTGAGACATAGGGGGAGAAAGTGACACCTCAGGCCCAACATGCAAGACCAGTGACAGAGCCGGGGATTAGAACTGAGGCATAAGGGAAGAAAGTAGCTCCTCGGGGTCCAACATGCAGGATCAGTGACAGAGCTGAGGATTAGAACTGAGGTCACTGGTGAGGGGAGCCATGAATACATGTTTGCCAGGCTTCTCAGCCCAGAGCTCCGTTTTCCCTCTGAGACTGCAGGTTCTCTGTCACTCTTTGCCTCAGCGGATTATTTTGGTCCTTGTCTCATTAGAGTTTCTCTCTCTCTACTTTTCCTTGTTAATAACACCTTTCAGCCTGACTCCTCTCATCCTGGAGAAACATTTCGCTGTCCCCCGCACTCACATCTGCTCTGCATCCCTCTCCTGTCCTGGTCCCAGCTCTGCGTTGGAGGTGAGTCACAGACACGAGACCCTCGAAATCTGCCTCCCTTTCTTTCTTCTCTCAGATTTAGATTTCCAAAATAATGCATAGTAATTTACACAGTGGACAACAAGGAAGAGTCAGTGGGGTCACCTGTGGAAAGGGGGGGGAGGGGTCGGTCCATGTGCAGTCTCAGCGTGCGACCTCATTTGCATCAATATTTCCATGGCCATGTTACTTCATTTATGTAAATATATGCATAAGCACAGTGCACCATTTGCATAATTATTTGTGTAAGTATGGGACCTCCTTTGATTACTGATTTGTATAACTAAGTGGCCTGTTCTGGCCACTGTTGGAGACTCTGTGCTGAGCTCGATGGACATCTGGTCATGCAAACAAAATATATTTATATACAAATTGTGCTGTCATTTTGGCAACTGTGACACAAAGGCCTCTCACTCTATGTGGAGGGGCATAATCGAACGTATATGGGCGGCCATCTTTATGGCCGGCGCCGCAAAGAGCGGTCCCGAACCGTATTATCGAAAAAGATGGGTGGCCATCTTTCGTTTCGATCATACGGTTGGGGCCGGCCAAATGCCTTGGATTTGGCCGGGTTTGAGATGGCCGGCATCGGTTTTTGCCGATAATGGAAGCCGATGCCGGCCATCTCAAACCCGGCCAAATCCAAGGCATTTGGCCATGGGAGGGGCCAGCATTTGTAGTGTACTGGCCCCCCTGACATGCCAGGACACCAACCAGGCAACCTAGGGGGCACTGCAATGGACTTTCTAAATTGCTCCCAAGTCCATAGCTCCCTTCCCTTGGTTGCTAAGCCCCCCCAAAACCCACTCCCCACAAATGTACACCACTGACATAGCTGTAAGGGGTGAAGGGGGGCACCTAGATATGGGTACAGTGGGTTTTGGAGGGCTCCCATTTACCACCATAAGTGGAACAGGTGTGGGGGGATGGGCCTGGGTCTGCCTGCCTGAAGTGCACTGCAGTACCCCCTAAAACTGCTCCAGGGACCTGCATACTGCTGTCAGGGAGCTGGGTATGACATTTCAGGCTGGCATACAGGCTGGCAAAAAATGTTAAAAATTTTTTTTAGGGTGGGAGGGGGTTGGTGACCACTGGGGGAACACGGGGAGGTGATCCCCGATTCCCTCCGGTGGTCATCTGGTGAGTTGGGACACCTTTTTGAGACTTGGTCTCAAAAATAAATGGACCAAGTAAAGTCGGCCAAATGCTCGTCAGGGTCGGCCTTTTTTTTCCCATTATCAGCCGAGGGCAGCCATGTGTTAAGCACGGCCCCGTCCCGCCTTCACTACGCCTCCAACACACCCTCTTACACTTTGGCCACCCCTGTGACGGACTGCAGTTGAAGCCGGCCAAAATCGGCTTTCGATTATGCCGATTTCGCCGGCCTTGAGAGATGGGTGGCCATCTCCCGATTTGTGTCGGAAGATGGCCGGGCTTCTCTTTCGAAAATAAGCAGGATAGTAACATAGTAGATGACGGCAGATAAAGACCTGCATGGTCCATCCGGTCTGCCCAACAAGATAAACTCATTACATATGGTATGAAGTGATACTTCACATGTATACCTGATCTTGACGAAAATGATAAAGGGGATGAGACAACTTCCGTATGAGGAAAGGCTAAAGCAGCTAGGGCTCTTCAGTTTGGAGAAAAGGCAGCTATGATAGAGGTCTATAAAATAATGAGTGGAGTTGAATGGGTAGAAGTGAAGTGTCTACGCTTTCCAAAAATACTAGGACTAGGGGGCATGCGATGAAGCTACAATGTAGCAAATTTAAAACGAATTGGAGAAAACTTTTCTTCACTCAACGTGTAATTAAACTCTGGAATTCATTACCAAAGAATGTGGTAAAGGCGGTTAGCTTAGCGGAGTTTAAAAAAGGTTTGGACGGCTCCCTAAAGGAAAAGTCCATAGACCATTATTAAATGGACTTGGGGAAAATCCACTATTTCTGGGATAGGTTAGGCCAGGGGTTTTCAACCCAGTCCTCAGGATATACCCAACCAGTGAGGTTTGCAGGATACCCACAATGAATATACATGAGATAGATCTGCATACAACACAGGCAGTACATACACGTTTATCTCCTGCATATTCCTTGGCGTATCCTGAAAACCTGGCTGGTAATTACCAATGAGTTACTGTGAACCGACGACGAGTAAAGCAAGCCATAGGTATCTCCAACCTACGTGAAACGAGTTGCTACTGAACGTTCTTATTGCGGTGTTAGAAGATATTTCTAATGGATATTGTTAGTCCAGGATGGTATGAGAACGTTTAATGAATATTTTGAGATAGCATCGGGATAAAATTAGTTATCTGACTCACTTCTCCAATGAATTGAATTGGCTACATTGCCATAAATGCAGATGTAGTACAGAGGTATGTGATACAGAACATGAGGCATAGATTGCAATAGATACTGCCATGATTCGCCTGTGATTTATTGACGTTACTGCTTGCTGTGTACTTGTGTTTACTTAGTTGTTTGCAGTGGCGTAGCCAAGGGTGGGCCCAGGCCCATCCACTTTGGGTTCAGGCCCACCCAATAACAGCACATCTCTAATGTGGCTGGCAGGGATTCCCAAGCCCCACCAGCCAAAAACTCCCAACTGTCCCTCCTATATACCTTTTAAATAGCAGATCTTTGCCTGCTACAAGCAGCGACTGATACATACTGTTCGCACCGGCCCTGCAGCCTTCCCTCTGATGTATTCCTGCTTATGCAGAAACAGGAAGTTGCATTAGAGGAAAGGCTGTGGGGACAACATGAGCAGTGTGTATTAGTTGCTGCTCGTTACCAGTGAAAATCTGCTATTTAAAAGGTATGCAGGGGAGGGGGATGCTTGAGAGACCATATGGCATGCAGGCAAGAGAGGGGGAGACCAAATTACTTGTGGGACAAGGCGGAGTTCTTCTGCCCACCCATCTTGGGCCCAGGCCCACCCAAAATTGGGTGTCTGGCTACGCCCCTGGTTGTTTGTTGAATGTGTTTTTAGCTGCGCATGTTGATTGGTTACCCGTCTTGGATAAAGGCTGGCTATAAATAATAAAAACATTAACGTAAACTTGTAGAGTAGGTGTGTTATAGGAACTGACCGATATCTTTGGCAACACTTTTTCTTATATCTTCTTAGGAACCTTCAAATCTAAATTTACAATCATATCAAGGTCCTAAAACCAATTAAGTACATCATATTTTACCCCTACAGCATCGTAACACTTCTCATACTTCTTACTGTTCGCCTCAGCGGTGCTCATAGCCAACTTTCATTCAATGTTGGGACTATGTAAATGCACCAAATTCTTCATGGGCGATTTATATCGCATTCATTTTTTACCTTAATTTAGTAATATAATTTAAACGTCCTTCATGAAGTATTTATCTTAGCAATTAATCGGACTGGGGGGATCCGAAGTGTCCGACATGCATGTTTCGCCAGCTAGGCTGTGTCAAGGACTGCCCCTATGAATTAAACAGAAAACATCTCGGGTCTTCCAGTGTGAGTCATATCTACATTCCCCATACCAATTTGACCTCCCTTATAGGAACTGAGGCGTAGATGATTATACTGTATATAAGGGTGTAGTACAGAGGCTTAGATTGTAATACGTGGTGAGGTATGTGATATAGAAAATGAGGCACGAGGTGTATAAGTCAGAGATATGTACAGTAACATTGAGGCAGGTTCAATAAAGGAACAGGTATAGAAGGAGTCATTTTCAGACAGCTCACATAGGTGCAAAATTTGGCTAGGTGACCTTTCAAGATCCAAACTTAATCCAACACCTAGCTAACTTCTACCACCCAAGTCTTATCCCCATCTTAAGAAAAGCCCAAAATATTTAGCATCTGGCCTCCTAGGTCTCCATGACCTTGCTAGACAGTACCCAGTTACTACCACCCTGCTGAAACTGATACAGTTGGTACCCACCTGGTTCCCCATGGACTAATTGCTAGGTAGGCTTCTTCTGTTCTTTGCCTTTGTGTTTTTTTCACTGTCACCTTATCTTGCCTCTGTCCTTGAGGGTGTGGAGGGTAATACTGTAACCTTCTAAGCCTGATCTCACCACTGTCATAGGATATGGCATCAAAAAGTGATCCAGAGACCCATCCAGTGCTCCCAACTGGTCTCAGGGTTTCTCCTCACCTCTTCACCACTCTGCTTACCCCAGGTTTTCTTCACTTAGTCCACCCCTAGAGAGTTGCACAGGGTTAGAAATTTCACCCATTCCCACTGGAATCTAACCCTTACTCAACCATACCTGTTAAGATCCATTCCATCCCCACCCATCCCCTCAATTAATCTCCTCCATAATCTCCCTCATTCTTGCGGGCACTTCTTCAATTTCCCACCCAGACATCAAGTGCGTTTTCTCTGCGTTCACCTAAGACTATAAATTCAGTTAATCTCTCACTATTCGTTTACTTAATTTTACTAGTCATCAATATAGTTAATCCTTTCCAGTTTCATTTGTGTTCCTCAAAGTGACTTCCACAGTTTTTGTGGGCAGTGTTCACTATTCAACCAATGAGTGCTCCAAGTCTGGTGTTCTGGCTGCCTCTCTGGGTATTCCAAGCCTCATTCTGGTGCTCCAATGTCCTCTCTCAAAGCATTCAAAGCCTCACTCCGCGGTAATCCCACAGCAACATCTTCCACAACTGTGGGAATCTCACAATTCCAGAAGTCATACCCGCAAGATTCCCATGCAGCTCTCTAGTTACCCCTTCTGTCTTCAGCATATAATACACAGGGATATAGAATAGAGTAACAGAGGGATATAATGTACGTTAGTTTACATTTTGGGAAACAGGGGAGGGATTCCTTCCTGCTAGAAGTGTCAGAGCTGAGCCAGGGGCCTGAGTGAGGGATATGTGAAACGAGTAGACGATCTTGGGACAGGCATCGTAATTTCTTCGGAGTGGAAAGAGTGAGAACCCTGGGGCATACTTGGTGTAACTAATCTGTCAATAAATATTTAAGCAGAATAAATATTTATAACACAGATTTGTGTGCCTTGCAGTGAGTTTTCCATCCTCTGTCCCTCTGAGTCTTATTAATGTTCGCTGCCAGAGCAAAGCTCCAAAGCTTGGTTCCCCTAAAGATTAACTTAATAGCATCTGTGTACAACATTGTGGCCAATGAAAGAGAACCATTGGAAACTCGAGGTGAACCACCAGAAACTTTTCTTTTTAATGTCGGTGCAGAGGGATTATTGTTGTCTCTGTGATCATGAGTTTTATTCTGTCACTCAGCTCCTGGGGAACTGCAGAGAGCCTGAGAGGCTCCCCTTGTGTCTGCCTCGGCTCCTGGAAGAACTACAGTGTGAGCTGGAGATCTACAGCTGTACTGGATCTGCTCTTCAGAAAACTGCAGTGAGGGTTGGGGGACTGTGGTTGAATCTCGTTCAGCTCTTTGGGAAGCTGCAGTGAGGGCTGGAGGATCAGGATTGTATCTGGCTTAGCTCCTGGGAGAGATGCAGTGAAGACTGGAGGACTGTGAGGTGCAGTGAAGGCTTGGGGGACTGTGAGGTGCAGTGAAGGCTTGGGGGACTGTGGTTATATCTGGCTCAGCTCCCAGGAAAGCTGCAGTGAAGATTGTGGGATTTCAGCTGAATCTGGTTCAGCTCCTGTGATAGCTGCAGCACGGGGCTGGGGAATTTTTCAGCTCCAGAGAAAGCTGCAGTGGGGTATGGAGAACTGTGGTTATGTCTGGCTCAGTGTCTGGAAAAGCTGCAATGAAGGCTGAGGGATTGTGGTTGGATGTGCTTCAGGTCCTCAGAAAGCTACAGTGAGGGTTTGTCTCTATGGCTGTATGGTAGGGGAACATCTGGAGAACATGTAATGGGTCAGGCTGCAAGGACAGAAGGGGGTCTATCAAGTTCTTCCTTCTGATTACCTCACAGCTCTCGCTACACGTGAGCCAGAGACAGTGAAAAAACCCTGTGTATCCGTCGCCAGTTAGGTGACTCTGAAAAAAAATACCATCAAGACTCAGATCAGTATAAGGCCATATCACCTTACCCACAAGTATCTCTTTCCCTCTAAACACTTCTCCAAATTACTGTTAAATTAATTGTGTGCTACAGCCATTACGGCTGCTGACGGAATGTTCTGGAATCTCACCCTGATCAGTAAAAAGTTCCTTCCTAGGAAGGTGGTGAAACCTCCTACCTGATAATCTCATAGGAGACCCTCTCGTTTTGGTTGTTATAACTGGGTCACCCTTCCAAGACCCAGCCAGGGCCAACCCTGCTTAGCTTTCTTCCAAGTACCACGACTATCCGGTCTTACTCCTCAATGGACGTCTCTCTGATCTGGCCTCACAGGAGAGAGGCCTCTGCTTCTCCAAGTCCTCTCTTGTTCCTTTTCACAAATGCTCCCCTCACAACCAGTGTGGTTAATAAAAAGTCTTTATTTTTGCCAACACAGTCTTATTCTTTCCTTTTGGTTCAAACACCACCAAAAAGCATTTACTCTGTGTCTTTTAGTCAAACACTTTTCAGGCCCTAGAGCAGTCCAAACAGCCTCGTCTCATTCCCCTCCTTTTTCCTGGGTCAGGGGTACTCTCACAGTGTCACAGTTCAACAGAGCAATTAAGGAAACAAAACAACGTTTCTTCCTAGTTTTAGAGGCAAGTGTACCTGTCCCATTTGAACTAGAGTCTCTCCCCACTGCCTCAGTTTCTCTCCTTCAGTCTTCCACCACCGGGTTAATGGAGCTGCCAGGAAACCTCTCACTGTATCCTTCTCCTTCTGGGCCAGAGCAGCAATTTCCATGCTCTCCTCCCCCTGTCCCTCAGTCACCTCCATTTTATCCTCATCACCAGCCTCCTCCTCCCCAAGCCTTCCCAGCTGGCCCTCATTACCCTCATCAGAAATCATCTCCCAATCATCCACACCCTCCCCTTAAGATGGATGTTTGTGATATGCCTTCTTGAAAAGATCTGTTTTCAGTAGCCTTCGGAAGATGGTTAGGTCTTGCATTGTTTTTATGGCCTTCGGTAGTGCGTTCCATAGCTGGGTGCAGATGTATGAGAAACTGGTCGCGTATGTGGATTTATATTTTAGCCCTTTACAGTTAGGATAGTGGAGATTGAGGAATGTGCGTGATGATCTTTTTGCGTTCCTAATAGGCAAGTCTATATAAGGTCTGACATGTAGGTCGGGGGCTTCGCCGTAGATGATTTTGTGGACCAGGGTGCAAACTTTGAATGTAATTCGTTCTTTTAATGCTCCTGAACCAAATTTGCTGTGCATAGTTTAAATAGTATATTGGTAGTCACTATTCCACTTGGACTGGCCAGGCAGGACTAAGCAGTTTATATATGAAAATACAAATAAGAAATTGAAAAAGGAACTCCAATCAAGAAAAATGTCAGGAAGTATTTTTTTCACGGAGAGGGTGGTGGATGCTTGGAATGCCCTCCCGCGGCAGGTGGTGGAGATGAAAACGGTAACGGAATTCAAACATGCGAGGAATAAACATAAAGGAATCCTGTGCAGAAGGAAGGGATCCTCGGGAGCTTAGCCGAGATTGGATAACAGAGCCGGTAGTGGGAGGCGGGGCTGGTGGTTGGGAGGCGGGGATAGTGCTGGGCAGACTTATACGGTCTGTGCCAGAGCCGATGGTGGGAGGCGGGGCTGGTGGTTGGGAGGCGGGGATAGTGCTGGGCAGACTTGTACGGTCTGTGCCCTGAAAAAGACAGGTACCAATCAAGGTAAGGTATACACAAAAAAGTGGCACATTTCTTGGGCAGACTGGATGGACCGTGCAGGTCTTTTTCTGCCGTCATCTACTATGTTACTATGTTACACCCTCCCCTAATTTCTGCATAGCTCGTCTGGGAAGAGAGGGTTCTTGGGATTGGTAGTTCCTTCCTCGCTTCCCACCTTCAGTTGGCTTCAGCCACCAGAGGGCGAGCTTTCTGTATACTAGGAACTTGGTATTGGAACTTTCTCGGTCGGCATTCCCCTGTTCTCTGCAACCCTCGCTCCCGTGGTTCCCTTGTTTTCCTATCACCTGCCCTCTCAGATTGTGAAGCAATGCATGTTTACTTTTCAGGATGAAACTGGAGGTCGCCTTCACCCTGGACTCTGGTCCCAATGCAGACGCCGAGCTGGAGTTTATGGTGGCCTCTGAGAAGGAGTTTGAGGAGATCATGGCGATGTCTGAGGGCATTTATGGGGGCATGGATTATCTTCCGAGTCGCTATCATTCCTGGATCAAAGAGCCTGATCGCACTGTCGTCCTGGTCAAGAAGGATGGAGAAGTGGTGAGGAGAGAAGGAAGAGTGGCTGCAAAGTTCCTGGGGGGTGGAGGGGTGCTTGCTGTCCATGGAGGGGTGCTTGCTGTCCATGGTTCGATTGTGAAATTGAACTGAAATGTCTGTCCCCCCCTGCTCAACCTCCTGTGACTGAGTGGTGTCTCTATGCAGTGGGCAGAACCTATGTGCTGCCCCTCACAGACCAGGAAATGTCCCTTTAAAGCAGGGGCGTAGCCAGACCTTGCAGTGGGAGGGGGCCAGAAGCCAAGGTGGGTGGGCACATTTTGGTCTGCTGCCCCATCGCCACCTCGCCGCCCCACCGCCCTGCTGCTTCCCTCCCACTGCCACAGCAAATACCTTGGCTGGCGGGGTTCCCCAACCCCCGCCAGCTGAAGCGTTGTCCAGCGCCGGTCTCTGGCGCTGCCGCGTTGCATGCCTTGCTCTGTCTTCACCTCACATCCTGCATGCTCCTTTTAGTGAAACTGAGCATGCTCAGTTTCACTAAAAGAAGCATGCCAGACGTGAGGGGAAGACAGAGCAGGGCAAGCAACACAGCCGTGCCAGAGACGGGCGCTGGACAACGCTTCAGTTGGCAGGGGTTGGGGACCCCACCAGCAAAACCAGTGGCCCACAGGAAATTTGGGGGGGGCCCAGGCTCCCGTGGCACCACGTAGCTACTCCACTGCTTTAAAGCACTCACAAGTATGTCTTCTGGACTTCCCTCTGTATTATCTTTGGAGAAGGTGAGATGTGGGGTATATTTCAGGAGGATGACAGGGTTGCATTTCTTTGACCTGCTTATGTCTAAAAAAGTTCTAACTGTTGTTAACTCAGTGTCATCCATGGCTCTAATCCCTCGAACCCTTCCTCTCTCACTTCCTTTCTTTAAATCAGTTCTCATGCTGGATTTTATCTGTGTAGGTTTACAGGTGCCTCCAGGGGCAGCGATGCAGGAGTCCTCGGGACAGGAGGATTGTGGGAGAGCACCCGGCCCCACCAGTGCTCAGGTCACCTGCATGAAGCCAGAGCAGTGCCCTCCAGCAACTGAGAAATCACTGAGAGGCTCTTAAACTGCCCTGCAGACTCGACCTACTGGATATGCAGTGCTGGTCACTTATAGAACATACCCACATATACAGCACTGGTCACTTATAGAGCACATCCAGATATACAGAGCTGGTCACGTTTAGAAACACACCCACATATACAGTGCCGGTCACTTATAGAACATATCCACATATACAGCACTGGTCACTTATAGAACATACCCACATAGATAGCGCTGGCCACTTATAGAGCACATCCAGATATACAGTGCTGATCACTTTTAGAACAAACCCACATATACAGTGATGGTCACTTATAGAACATACCCACATATTCAGTGCTGGTCACTTATAGAGCACATCCAGATATACAGTGCTGGTCACTTTTAGAACACACCCACATAAACAGTGCCAGTCACTTATAGAACATATCCACATATACAGCACTGGTCACTTATAGAACATACTCACATAGACAGCACTGGCCACTTATAGAGCAAATCCAGATATACAGTGCTGTTCACTTTTAGAACACACCTATATATATAGTGCTGGTCACTTATAGAACATACCCACCTATACAGTACTGGTCACTTATAGAGCACATCCAGATATACAGAGCTGGTCATTTTTAGAACACACCCACATATACAACACTGGTCACTTTTAGAACACACCTACATATATAATGCTTGTCACTTATAGAACATACCCACATAGACAGCACTGGCCCTTATAGAGCATATCCAGATATACAGTGCTGGTCACTTTTAGAAAAACCTACACATACAGTGCTGGCCACTTTTAGAACATACCCACATATACAGCACTGGTCACTTATATAGCACAGGAAGATAGATAGATTGAAGGAATTCACTCAAAGTGGTGTACAATAAGAATAAATCAAACATGAGCAATAGACAATTACAGATCAGAGAAAAACCACACGGAGTGTGGAGGTGCACTTGATCCCCACAGGACAAAAAAGCGAAAACAAAAAAAGGGGTGGGGAAAATAGGCTCTATTCAAACAATGGGGCAGACGTATAAATTAATTAAAACAATGATTTTTATTGTGAATAGGTGACTCACAAAGTGTAAGTAGAGGCTGACCAAAGAAGAGTCACCACTGGAGATATGAATCCAACAGTCTTTATTGTTATACTTAAAATAAAGACCCGACAAGGGCCGTGTTTCGACGCAGGCAAGCGTCTACTTCAGGGGTCATACAGTAAAATCTATAAATTAAAACATGGTGATGAAGCAAACATAAAGCAAATTATAAATAAACATATATAGCATCATACAAGAAAAATTATATGAATTAAATTGAAAATGATAATTAATAGAAATGAAGACATACAAATTATGTAAAATAATGTATAATTTGCTTGATGTTTTGCTTCATCACCATTTTTTATTTATAGATTTCACTGTTTGACCCCTGAAGTAGACGCTTGCGTGCGTTGAAACACGGCCCGTGTCGGGTCTTTCTTTCTTTTGAGTATAACAATAAAGACTGTTGGATTCATATCTCCAGTGGTGACTCGTCTTTGGTCAGCCTCTGCTTTTTCGTTGTAGAGGACTTTCCTGTTTTGTACTTTGGATGAAGTGACACAGTGCCAGTTATATATATATAAGACTCAGTTATACAGTACTGGTCACTTATATAACAGACAGATGTATACTGCTGATCAGTTATATAACACATAAAGATATACAGACCTCGTTACCCATCTAATTCAGGCACACTAACTGCTTACTTATATAACATTCTCAAATGTACGGTGCTGATCACTTATATAACACGGACACATCTACAGCAGTGATTTTCACCTTGCCCAACTACTGAAAAAGATATATAGCATTGGTCACTTATATAACACATTCATATGTACAGCATTGATCATTAGTATAAGAAACCCATATGGATATCACTGACCACATATATAAAATACCCATATATATAGTGTTGATCACTTATATTACATACCCTGGTATACAGCGCTGATATCATATAAGAAACTCATACTGCCCACCTATTTAACACAGGCAGATATAGATCACTGGTCACCCATAGAGCAGAAGCACATATATAATGTTGGCTACTTATATAACACTCTCAGAAATACAGTTCTGGTCATGTATACACTGTACAGTGGTAATTACTTATGTGATACAGATATATAGCACTGGGCACCTACATAATATAGGCAGATATACAGTGCAGGGCAGACCTGATAGGCCATATGGTCTTTGTGTGCCATCATTTTCTATGTTTCTCTGATGATATAAACAGCACTGGATCATGCAAATAACACACCCAGATGTACGTACCGTATATAATACACACAGATATAACATACTCTGTTATTATATGCACACTGCTGATCACTTATATAACGCAAGCTCAAGCAATTAGGACACAGGGACATATAGAAGGCTGGACGCTTATATAACATGTAGTAACACAGTGCTGGCAACTCATACAGCAGTGATCATATATGTAACATATGTAGCAAGACAGCACTTGTTACTTATATAAAGCATACAGAGATACAGTGCTGGTCACTTATATAACCCAAAATGACAGTATTCCTTACTTATTTAATATAGGAACTTATATTGAACTAGCCACTTATGTACCGTGTTTCCCCGAATATAAGACACTGTCTTATATTAATTTTTCCTCCCCAAGACCCGCTAGGTCTTATTTTCAGGGGAGGTCTTATTTTTTTTCTGGGAAACATCGGGGTCGCCACCCCCACCCAAGGTCGCCCCCCCAACCGAGGTCGCCGGGCCCCCCCTCCACCCGCCCTCCGTCGCTCCCAACCTGAAACGCCTCCTTTCACCTTCCTTCGCAAGTTGGGAGCAAGCAGCAGCAGGGCAGACCTCTCCTTCCTTCTGTGCCTCGCCTTCGCCTGACGTTACGTTACGTCAGGCGAGGGCGGAACACGGAAGGGAGGAGTGGCCTGCCCTGCGGCTGCTTGCTCCGAACTTGCGAAGGAAGGTGAAAGGAGGCGTTTCAGGTACTGGTAGTTCCGGGAGCGATGGAGGGCGGGTGGAGGGGGGGGGGGCGGCGACCTCGGGGGCGGCGGCCTTTGTCCGGCTCTCGGCGGCACTGCTTCAGGTAGGTCTTACTTTCGGGGGAGGCCTTATTTTCGGAGTAGGTCTTATTTTCAGGGAAACACGGTAATAGACTGTGCTGGTAACCTGTCACAAAAATAAACATACAGCACATCATACAGCACATATATAACACACCAATGTATACAGTGAGATATATAGAGTAATAAAACGCACAGCTATTCAGTGCAGCTCACTTTTATAACGCGGGTAGATATACATACACTTCTGGTCATATAATACTGGTCAATATATCTTACTGGTCACATATATAACACATATATTGTGCAGAGATACAAGTTTACCATATATTTAACACACAACACTGACACAATGCTGGATACTTATGTAACATGCAGTGACACTGTGCTCTGCCATGTAAGCTATACACTGTCTTTCCCCTGTTTCCCTCATCCCTGATGCAGCAACAAGTTTGTAATGTTTAGAAAACAGATGTAGATTTTAGGGGCATATATATGTTATTTTCAGAAAGCTCTGGCTCTCACGGGCTGGGGCTGTGTGTCTTTGGCCGGCTCTCTAAGAAAGCTGAATGCTGGGATCTCTAGTAGAGACCGCCATTGCCAGGGGACAGTCCCGTTGGACCCCGGTACTCTCTACCCCCTACTTTGGTGTGGCTTTTCTCAGATCCTCAGCTCATTTCTTCTCTGATTGCATGGCCCAGTCTCCTTCCACTTGGTAAAGAGAATATTCAGAGAAAGAGAGAGAGAGGGGGGAGGGTGAATCAGAGGGGCAACAACTAAAGAAAGAGTGAGGGGGACAGGGAAGGGGTAATAACCAGAGATGTAGGAACTACTGAGGGGAGAGAGAGGGGCAGGAAAAGAAAAGCAGAGGCAATAACCAGAAATACAAGAACTGCTGAGGGGAGAAAGAGGCAGGAGGGGGAAAGCAGGGGTGCTGGGGGGAGAGAGCGGGATGGGGGGGGAGCAGATGCAACAACTAGAGATATAGAAACTATTGAGAGTGAGAGGCAGGAGCGGGTACCATAAGTACATAAGTAATGCCCTACTGGGAAAAGACCAAAGGTCCATCGAGCCCAGCATCCTGTCCCCGACAGCGGCCAATCCAGGTCAAGGGCACCTGGCAAACTACCCAAACGTGCAAACATTTTATACATGTTATTCCCGAAATTGTGGATTTTTCCCAAGTCCATTTAGTAGCGGTCTATGGACTTGTCCTTTAGGAAACTGTCCAACCCCTTTTTAAACTCTGCCAAGCTAACCGCCTTCACTACGTTCTCCGGCAACGAATTCCAGAGTTTAATTATGCGTTGGGTGAAGAAAATGTTTCTCCTATTTGTTTTAAATTTACTACATTGTAGTTTCATCACATGCCCCCTAGTCCTAGTATTTTTGGAAAGCGTCAACAGACGCTTCACATCCACCTGTTCCACTCCACACATTATTTTATATACCTCTATCATGTCTCCCCTCAGCCGTTTCTTCTCCAAGCTGAAAAGCCCTAGCCTCCTTAGTCTTTCCTCATAGGGAAGTCGTCCCATCCCCGCTATCATTTTTGTCGCCCTTCGCTGCACCTTTTCCAGTTCTACTATATCTTTCTTGAGATGCGGTGACCAGAATTGAACACAATACTCAAGGTGCGGTCGCACCATAGAGCGATACGGCATTATAACATCCTCACACCTGTTTTCCATACCTTTCCTAATAATACCCAACAATCTATTTGCTTTCCTAGCCACAGCAGCACACTGAGCAGAAGGTTTCAGTGTATTATCAACGACGACACCCAGATCCCTTTCTTGGTCCGTAACTCTTAACGTGGAACCTTGCATGACGTATCTATAATTCAGGTTCTTTTTTCCACATGCATCACCTTGCACTTGTTCACAGAAATATAGAAATTGCTCAAGGGAGAGAGAGGGGGCAGGAGGGGAAAAAACAGGGGTAATAACCAGAGACACAAATTGTCAAGGGAGCGAGGAAGGAGCAGAAGGGAAAAGCAGGGGTAACAAGCAGAGATACAGGAACTGCTGAGTAGAGAGAGAAGGATTGGAGGGGGGGAAACGGAGGCAAGAACCAGAGATACAGGAAATGTTAAGTAGAGAGAGAGAGGCAGCTAGAGAAATACAGATGTAATAACCAGGGAAGGAGAATATCTTTTCCTTGGCTGTCTCTGGATTTGGAATTGTTTTCTTGTGTGAAAGGTGTTCTCAATAATTCCTGAGCCCCCCTCATGCCGGACGTTACGCTGGTTTTTGGGGCGGTTTTCCAAATTGCAGCTTGAGTGAGTGGATCGTGTGTCTGAGGGGCTTCGTAGCCCCATTAACCAGTGGTTCAGTTTCAGGTTTCGTGGGCCCTCTACCTGTGTCTGTGGCGCTGTTCAACAGCGGCTGACCTTTGCCCTCTCCCCCCTACGCAGATAGGGCTGCAGTCTGTGTGTATCGTGGACGGCGGGGAGACAGCGCTGATGGAGGGGCTGCGGGTCGCGCCCTGGGAACGGGGGAAGGGCGTGGCCAGAGTGCTGCAGCAGTTCTGTGCGGAGTTGGTGAGGCAACGACATCCTGGGGTCAAGGTCGCGCGACTGACCAGAGACGACAAGCTGGGGCCCAAGGACTTCCTGAAGTACCGGGTCATCACCAAGCAGGTAAGTGAGCTCAGCCACAGAATGGGACTTAAAAATGGGTCCCCTTCTGTGCTGTAGAACAGTGCTTCTCAAACCTCTTCCTGGAGGGACACCCTAGCCGGTCAGGTGTTCAAGATCACCGCAGTATAGATGAGAGAGCGTTACGTTCAATTGGGCCTCCAGTATCTTCAAATTTAGGTCATGCATATGCATTGCGGTAATTCTGAACACCCATCTGGCTAGGTGTCCCTCCAGGAAGAGGCGCTGCTGTAGAGAACACTTAAAGCTGGCACCCGTGCCCTGTTAAACTTTCGTCTACCCCGGTGTCTAGAACACACTGAGGGAACGGCCGTCCTGTCTGAGACAGCAGGAAGTCCTTAATCTAGTACTGAGCTGAGGGAGCAGCTGGTCCCACTGAGACAATAGCTACCAGCTGTGTCCAGTTCCGGAGACCATTCCTCCCTAGATTGGAGGTGGTCCACAGATAGGCACCCCAAGGACACGTAGCAGCCTATTCTGCAATGGTATCTGAACGCCCAGCTTCTATTATAGAATGGTAGCATCAGGGGCGTAGCCAGACCTCGGCGGGAGGGGGGCCAGAGGCCGAGGTGGGGGGGCACTGTTTAGCCACCTCCTCTTGCCGCCGACCCCCCCCCCCCCCCCCGTCACTGCCGCCCACCTGCCCCCTGCCCCGCCGCCGCATCAGGTACCTTGTTTGCTGGCGGGGGTCCCCAATTCCTGGCAGCCGAAGAATCTTCTACAGCGCCGGTCAACTCCGGCGCCTTTGTTGTGGGATCATCTGTTTTTGATGCCTTACGCCCTGCACGGGGCTACATGCACGGTGCAGGATGTAAGGCGTCATGCCTTTTTATCGCCCCTAAGCTCCCATTGTTTCCTTCCAAAGTTGCAATGCCTATGTTCCATTATTACATCCCTTAACGACACCTCAATTGTTTCGCTTAACCCTGCATAATATAATCCATAACTATCTGTAACAAATTGTATTTCCAACATTCAACTCATATTGTAAGCCACACTGAACCCGCAAAAAGGTGGGAAAATGTGGGATACAAATGCAATAAATAAATAAATAAATAAATAAACAAACAGATGATCCCACAACGAAGGCGCCGGAGTTGACCGGCACTGAAGAAGACTCTTCGGCTGGCGGGGATTGGGGACCCCCGCCAGCAAACAAGGTACCTGATGATGATGCGGCAGCGGCGGGGCAGGGGGTCAAATGTAGAGGGGGCCAGGGCGTAATCTGGGGGGGGGGGCCCATGCCCCCATGGCCCCACGTAGCTACGCCCCTGGGTAGCATAACCTGGAATCAGCGCACCTAAGACTTACGAGCTCACAGTTGCACCAGCCAGAGACCTAGTGTAACTGCGGACGTATAACAGCTGCAAGGACACGTGTAACATGCAGTATTCTGCACTGTTCCCTCTAAGCTCTATGGGAGTCTGCCAACCACGGTCCTGCCAATGGGGGCGCTGTTTCACTATCACATTTTCAATAGCGAGGGACAGGCAAGCTCTACAGGACTCCAGGGAACCTGCCTGTCCTTAACAATTGAAAACAAAATATTGAAGCCCTGCTCCCCCGTGATAGCAATGCAGTTTTGAGGACTTGTGCTCAGCTTAGAGCAGTGGCATAGCCACGGAGGCCTTGGGGGTCTGCCCCCCCCAAAAAAAAAATTGGATTTGGGCCCCCCAAGGTCTGCTGGTTTGGCTGTTAGGGGTCCCCAATCCCTGCCATCAGAAGCCTTCCTACAGTGCTGTTCACCACCACACTGCCTGCCCTGCTTCCTCACACCACCCCACGTTCACGCTCGGTTTTAATGAAATTGAGCACGAGCGAGGCTTCGCGCATGCTCAATTTAATTAAAACTGAGCATGTGCGCCCCAAAGCGGCATGGCAGCAAACAGCACTGGAGGAAGGCGTCTGCTGACTGGCCTTGGGGACCCCCCTCCAGCCTAGGTACGTGGGGTTGCAGCAGGAGACGGAGAGCAATGGGGAAGCAGGGCAAAATGTGCCCCTCTGTTTTGGGCTCATGCCCCCCCCCCCCAAATTGAGATCTGGCTATGCACCTGGCTTAGAGGGAACAGTGACATTCTGTAAGTTATATGTGTAACTGGGAGCCCCACCCATGATTTGTCCCCTTGCGTTTATGCATCACCATTGTGGAATACCACTTGGGTGCTCCATTGGCACTTTTGTGGGTAAATGTACGTGCGTATGCGTACATTTATACGCAAGAAGGGACATGCAAATGTATCCACCTAGACCACAGAATTGCCCACATAAGGGGAAATTCTATAATGGCACTAAATGGAAAAGATTACCACTAATTGCGATTCTATAAAGGGCATGCGTTCTTTCTACAATCTCGCCTAGAATTCATTCCCATGCCGTAACTTAGGGGGCCAGACTTACACCTTGCTGAAACCTGGTGTAAATCCCGGCACCGAGACCCATTATTCTATAACACTGCGTGCAACCTTTTGGAACACCCCTGACCCACCTATGCCCCTCCCAGGGCCACATCCCCTTTTGGAATTTAGGTGCCCAGCGTTATAGAATAGTTGCATCCAGATGCATGCGCAAATCCTAATTAGTACCAATTAACATCAATAATTGTTTGTTAGCATCCAATTATTGATGGTTAACAGCTCGTTAGCCAGTTAAGTTGGGCGCCATGTATAGAATCTGGGAGAATAGTGTGTTTGCACCAAAAGGCAAGTGAGATTAGATTTAAGAGTCTAAATTTACATACCCTGGAGAAGAGGAGGGAGGGGAGTTGTGGGGGGGGGGAGGGGGAATATGACAGAGACAGTCAAGTCACAGTCATAAAAACAGGAAGAGCAGCCCTACGTAAAAAGTGCCTGTGAGAGAGAGAGTAGGGGTGGACCAAAAGAACTTCCATCAGCCAAAGTGTAGATGAACAACATTTTATTGACAAAGCATCCACACTTTGTCGATAAAATTTCATTTATCTACAACTTGGCTGCTGGAAGTTTTTTTGGTTCACCTCTACTCTCTCTTCCAGAGACAATCAAGTACCTCAAAGGTAGAAATCGATCACAAGCAGCAAAATGAGGAGAGAATGTTCTGGAATAGAGGTTATGGTAGGAGGCTCTGGGATGGTGGGCTGGTGGGGGACAGAGTAGACTTAGTAGCAACTTCAGAAACTATTTGTTCTTGGAAAGGGTGGTAGAGGGGATAACAATAGTCAAAGAATTCACGAAAAACTGGGGATAAGGAAAGAGGAGCTCTAGAGGGGAGAAGAATTGGAGGCCGGGGATTAACTGGAGTCTGTGGTGGTCTTCTGGGAGTGAGGTATGGAAGACTCACTGCATGGGCCTCAAGAATTTTGTCTTTTATCATCTTCTAGGCTGTGCTAGGATCTAGAATGACATGTTGTAGATTGACCATTTACATGAGATGGTGGAAAACCAGTGAACACAAGAATTGACTGGAATGAGAAATGATATTCTGGAATTGATCAAGGTTGAAGCTTCCATAGCTGGAAACTGAGAAGACAGGGTGGGCTACTTAGTCTTTACTGCAGTAAACTAGCTGTGTTAGGGAGCAGCTCCCTGGCTGAGATAGCGGAAGTTTCTTAATCTAGTATCGAGCACAGCAAGCGGCTCCCCTGCCTGAGATAGAAGAAGGTTCTTCGTCTAGTACCAAGTGGAGGGAGCAGCTCTTTTCATGAGTTAGCAGAAGATTCGTAATCTAGTACTAAGTGAAGGGAGCAGCTCTATGGCTGAAATAGCAGAAAGTTCTTTATCTATCTTTGAGTGGAGGAAGCAGCTCCATGGCTGAGACAGAAGAAGTTTCTTCATCTAGTATCAAGCGGAGGGAGCAGCTTCCTGCCTAAGATAGCAGAAGGTTTTGTAATTTAGTATCAAGCAGAGGGAGCAGCTCTGTGACTGAGATAGTAGAAGGTTCTTAATCCAGTATCGAGCAGAGGGAGCTGCTGTTTGACTAGAGATAGCAGAAGGTTTTCAATGTAGTATCGAACAGAGGGAGGGGCTCCCTGCCTGAGATAGGAGGAACTTTGTCTTTGAATTTGGACTTTTATCCCTCATCTTTTCCAAATCTGGGCTCAACATGAGTTATTTCCCCATCCAAACTGGCTTACAGTCTAAGTATTGGTATTGGAGGGGGAACTAACTTGGTCAAGGTCACTAGGAGCATCGGTGGGGAAATGCAGGATTTGAACCCTGGCTTCCTGCTACTGAGGGAATCTTACTTTTGAGTTTGCCCCATCTTCTGGGTGAGGCTGGTATTCCATTTCTGAAACCATGTGAGAGGAGTCCCTTCTGTTATGTCATTTCTCTACCCTCACCAGTATCACAGCCTCATGGTGTCAGTTGGACTCCTCCCAGCCTCCTGGTTCTGAGCCCTGAGAGCTGTCTCCAGCAGGAGTTCCACAGTCCTGTACACCATCCTGGAAAGTAAAACTCTGCTCTCCTCTTACAGGCTCTGATTTGACTTGGGCACCAGATGGATGAATGCAATCAGCAGTTCCCTCAAAGTGGGAGCTGGAGGGGGAGGGGGGGACAGCAATCCCTTCAGGAGAGGGGGATCCCCTGTAGCAGTTGCATCCTGGCCACAGACTTTGTCCCTAGTCTGGGAATTTTAGCTCTGCTCTGCAGAGGGATCCCCATTAAACACTGACACACTCTCTCTCTCTCTATCTGTCTCTCACTTCCCCTCTCTCTCTCTCTCTCTCCCTCTCTCTCACCCTCCTGTTCTCTATCTTTCTCTCCCTTCTGAATTTTTTCCCTCTGTTTTTGTCTTTGCCTATCTAAATTTGTCTGTCTCTCCACTGTCACTCTTTGTGTATGAATCTCTCCGTCTTCTCCCTGTGTGTATGTTATGATTGTGAACGTCATTCTCCTCTCTTTCTCCCCACCCATCTTTTTCTCTTTATTCATATTTTCCCTGTTCTTTCATTCTTTCTTTTTCCTTAATCTCTGTTTTATTATTACCCTTTTCTTTTGCTGTTTCTTCTTCTTCTTCCTCTCTCTCTATATGTTCTTGTTTTTCCTTTCTTTTTCTTTTTTCACCTCCTGTTTTATTATTGCTCTCTCTTCCCTTGTCCTCTCTCTGACTCCTCTTCTTTCTTTCTTTCTTTCTTTCTTTCTTTCTTTCTTTCTTTCTTTATCACTGTCTCCCCTCTTCCTTTCTCTGCCCTTGTCTTTCCTCTTTTCTTTTCTTTTCTTTTTTTAATCTTTTTTTCTCTCTTTCTCTCCATCTCTGTGGTATCATTGCTCTCTCTCCCCTCTTCTGTCTCTTTCTCTTTTCCCCTTTTTCTTTGTGTTATTATGGCTCTCTCTCCCCTCCTCATCTCACTCTTTTCTTTCTCTTTCTTTCTCCTCATCACTGTTATTATTGCACTCGCTCCCCTTTTCATCTTTCTCTGTCTTCTCTTTCTTTCTTTCTCCCCATTTTTGCATTTTTTATCACTCTCTTTCCCTCTCTGTCTCCTCTTCTGTCACTTTCTCTCTCTGTTCTTGTTTTTCCTTTCTCTCGTTCCCATCTTTGTGTTATTATTGCTCTCCCTTCTTCCTCTTTTTGCCTCTGTCTCTGTGTCTCACTATCTCTCCCCCCAGGCTATCCTACTTATGAAGTTCAACGCCCGAGACTTTTCCTTGCGGCTTCGTGACATAGTTGCGGCACTACGGGGGTCAAACCGCCTGCCACCTGCCCTGCTACTGGAGAAGAGCGAGGTGCCGGCTGTGGTGCTGGACCCAGTCTTCATCAGGAAGGTGCTGCCTGGCCAGACCATCATCCAGGACTGGCAGCCCTTCCAGCCACTGGCCAGCAACCTAGCTCTGCTGCTGAAGAAGGAGCTACGCTGGATGGTGGACAGCAGGGCGGACCCCCTGGTAGCCACGGTCTGCAGCCCACCCTTTCCCATTCCCAAGGGGCAGGACTGGGTCTACCTGAATGTTGATGTCTTCGGCCAGGACTTCAGCCGCATCCAGAGCCAGCTGCTGGCACATCTGCAGAACCGCATCCAGACGCTGGAGGGGAATGTCATGTGTGAGCTGTTCCTGGTGCCTGAGCTCTGGGAGGCGATGGCCCAGTTTTGTACCTGTGTTCTGAAGGTTGAGCCTGGCTAAAGACTATACAGAACAGTACCTACTGGAATATGATATTTAGAGGCGATAGTTGCCACCCACAGTTTTGCTTCTTCCATCATCCTCCAGGTGTGAATCTAAAGAACAGTCCCCCATTTTTGCTATAGACCCTTTCACCCAACCTCTACACCACATCAAAACTTTTCAGGATTTGTCTGATTGAAGTCCCCCTCCCCCAATTAGTTCAGTGCCTGTGGTGTGTGAGGGGCCCTGTACCCTCACTATTATACCCCAGGAAGGAAGGGGAAGTTGGAGGGAGCAGAGAGGTCCTGTTATCTTTGTACCCTGAATCCTGCAGAGCATGAGGGAGAAAAGAGCGTAGAGCAGAAAAGGTGTTATCACCCTTGTACCCCTGATCCTGTGGAGAATGAGAGGAGAAGGGGGAGAGGCAGAGAGAGACCCTGTCACCTCATACCCCTGATTCTTCAGACAGAGAGAGGTCAAGGGAAGGGCATAATCACTCCACGCCTTCCTCCTGCTGGCATAACACAGAAGTGAACTATTTTATCATCGTAAGTCACTGGTAAACACACTGAGCATCCCCAGTGGCTGCAAACACTGGAACTCCCCCACCTCCCACCCCAATTCTTGCAGAGAGGTGAATCTCCTGCCTTCTTTCCTCCTCCTGTGCATAAGGGGTGGGGCAGGGGGGGGCTGCGGCTGTAGCACTATGTAAATAGAGGGTAGCTTTGGATGGATAGGAGTTCTCCTTTTTAGAGAAAACTTGCACTGAATGAACCTGGTAATCAAAGCTTATGCAAAAAAAAAAAAACAAAAAAAGAAAGAAAACAAAGAAAGAAAGAAAGAAAAAATCAAAAAAAAAATCAAAAAAAAAACCTATATGAAGTGACTGATCTGCTCTGGCAAAGAGATACTGTCCCCCAAGAGCTGATTTTTGGCACTTTTGCACCAGCATAAGGTCATTTTACACTACCATTCTCTGCTCTTTCCTCCTTCTCCCTTACCATTCTTCCCCTCTCTCATTTTATTCCTCCTCCCACCCATCTCTCCCTCTTTTTTTTATAAGCCCCTCTCTCCCTCCCTCCTTTTTCTCCCTCTCTGCAGCCGTCTTTATCCCTCTTCTCCGTCTCTCTCCCTCCGCCCTTCCTCTCTTTCCCTCTACTCCTCTTCCCTCCCCCCCCACCCTACATCTTGATATCTGTTAGCCCAAAGAAACCTGAAACATTTTAGGTATTAAACTGACTAATAGCACTTTGTTCCTAGCTGGCTGGAAGAAATTCCCAAGCCAGGTCATAATTGTGAGTAAGAACTGCAGTGATACCAGCACCCAACGCCCCAGTCTCCAATCATCAAGCTTCATGTCTTACTCCATCACCTGCAATAAAACTTCTCAACAGTGTCTCCTGTCTGTGAATAAGAGAGGGCTGGAGAGTCATGAACTCCACCTCCATCTCCAAGACAGCCTCACAGACCTGACTGCTGACGTGAGGTGTCAGTGTTAGAACACAAGGTTCAACTGTGGGGTAGGAATGAGGTGCATTGGCTGGCTGTGTGTGCATGAGGTGGGATGGCTAGTCTTAGTGCTGGCTTGCTGTGGGCACTGTAGGCTAGAATGAGGTGCCTTGGCAGAGTTGTGCATGTGTGTTGGGGAGGTGGCAGTCTCAATACTGGGTTTTTTTCCTGGGTACAGGCAAGACAAGAATGCGTTTCCTTGGCAGAGCTGCATACGCCTGCAGGAGACGGGGTTTCCCAACTCAGTCCTCAGGACCCACTTAGACAATCAGGTTATCCAAAATGAAATTCGTGAGATCGATTGCCATACAACGGAGGTAGTGCATGCGAATATCTGAAAACCTGACTGGCTGGATGTGTTTTGAGGACTGGGTTAAGCACCACTGCTGTAGTGTGACGACTGTCATCAATTTATTCATTGGATTTAGCTCGCACCTGAGTTGAATTCAGGTACAAGTATCTTCTGTCCCTGGAGGGCTGAGACGCTAAAGTCAACAATGCAGAACCCGGACCGCCGGAACAGCGCAGAAAACTAGCTGCAAAATGCTCAAAGTAATGGTATTCAAATTGTATGCGTGCTGTACGAGTGAAAGCAAGGGGGGAACATGCTTGGCACGTGCACAGAAGAGTTTCACCGGTAAGCTCAGCTCTTGTGCAAATGAGCCAGGCAAAGCACACGGACGGCACCGCTCTTTAAATATAAGCTTTTCAAAAAACATTATTTTTTTTTAACTTGGAAGAGGCTTATATTTAAGCACAGAAAACATGTGCCAATGTCTGCTTTCAACATTTCGGGTTTTGCTCAGGCTCGTGCACATTTCTTTCTCTCAGTACTGGCGCTTACAGGCTTGCAGGGGCTTCCTTCTGCTCCCGAAAGAAATCAAAACTAGCAGATTTGAAAGAGAAATCATAAGAGATCTTCTGTTCAAACCCCCTAATGCCAGTTCCGAGCTGGCGGTAGGTTTCCAGCATTAGGAACGGGTTTGTTTGGGCGCTGTTCTCTGAACACTGGGAAGGCATAGCAAACAACCTCATTAACATGAGTTTGACTGCATTTACATATAATTTGTGGCCATCTGGCTTGCATGTTTCCAGTGCTAATACCCTCTGAGCAGATTAATATGCGTGCTATTCCGGTGCTAACTGGTCTTAATGCCGGCGGTAGGTTTTGAGAATCAACCTCTAACTTTCTACCTGAAGTAGTAGTATTCTGGGTGGGCCTGAGCTCAAAATGTGTGGACATACAATCCCCCCCCCCCCCTCCATGCGCATGCTTTCTGCCCTTGCCACACACCACTGACTCCAAAGAATAACATAAATACCTGAGCTGGCGGGGATCCCCAAACCCTGCCAGCTGAAGATGTCCCCCAGCGGCCAGAACAAGTGATTTTCCTACCTGCTACAACTGACGGCACTTTCCATTCATTGCCATTGTACTGGCCTCTCTCCTCCCTGCATATGCTCAGTTTTCAGGCATGCGCCAAAAAACAAGCATGCGCACGAGGCGGGGGGGGGGGGGGGGGGGTTGGTGCTGCGGCAACGGGTGAAAAGCGCCACCCAGCCGAAGAAGATAGGAAAATCGTTTGTTCTGGCTGCCGAAGGACATCTTCAACTTGCGGGGCTTGGAGATTCCCGTCAACCAGAATTTTTGGTGTGCCTGAGCCGAAACTGGTGTGGAGACAGGCCCACCCGGGTCCAACTGTGGCTATGCCCCTCTCCTGAGGAAATGGAGGGTGAAATGACTTGCTGAAGCTCAGAACAGCAACCAAGGAATTTGAACTGGATTTCACCTTGGCAGTCCTAGCACTCTATCCACTTGGCTGCTCCTCTATTCCTCAGTAAGGGAACAGCAAGGGGTTCTGCGAGGTGGGATCGATTCATTCAGCTGAGGAACTGAGGACCCCTATAGATGACCAGAACAGAACCCAAAAGCTTGGCCCTGCCCCGCAATATCCACCTCAAGAGCACAGGGTGGGTGTAGGCTGCCACCTGATGGGCACCATAGCACAGTGACAGTAAAGGCCGCAGCTCACTCCTCCAGACTGTCAAACAGGAAATGAAGAGGATGGACCAGGAAGCAAGAAGACTCCCCCTGCCCTCCCCTACTGCTATCTTTTTTTCGTCCTTATTGGTTTTCCTTTTCTTCACCATTTCCCGTAGGCATAGGTATCTCATCCTATGTTAACCTAAGAGACTGATCCAGTTCTGGGTTTAGCCCATTGCATGCAGGGAGTTGTAGTTTTGCTTTTGTCCACCATTGATCTCCCTGCATAAGTTGACACTAAGGGAGCCTTCTGTGCTAGGGCTTTTAACTCACGGTAAAAATCAGCTGGCGATTAAACGCTGAGATGCCCATGATATTCCCATGGGCGTCTCTGAGTTTACTGCCAAATGATTTTACTGTGAGCTAAAAACACTAGTGCAGCTTTGCAAAAGGCCCCCTAAGTTCCCTGCATAGACTAGGTGAAAACCAGGACTAGAATAATTGACCTGGAGTGAGGTGGCAAAGTAACCTACGGCACGGATCTGCAATGTCAGTCCTTGAGGGCTGCAACCCAGTTGGGTTTTCAGGATTTCCACAATGAATATGCATGAGATCTGTTTGCATACAATGGAGGCAGTGAACGCAAGTAGATCTCGTGCACATTCATTGTGGAAATCCTGAAAACCCAACTGGGTTGAGGCCTTTGAGAACCGACATTGCACACCTCTGACCTACAGGCTGTGGTTTCAGCTGAATTCAAGCCAGGAAGAGCTTTCTTCAGCTTTTTCTACTCATGGGAAGCAGGGCCGCAGAGAGACTGGGCCGGGCCTGGGGCAAGGCTGCCGGGCCCTGGGACCCCGCCCCCCCCCCCCCCCCCCCCCAGGTCGCTGCTCACCCCTCCGTCCGCCACCGGGCCGGGCCCCCTGCATTGAAATCACAGCGCCTCTCACCTCCGTGTGCAAGCGCTGCAGGCAGCAGCAGCAGATCGCCTCCCTTCAGGCCTCCTTCGGCCTCCTTCCTTCCCTGTGTCCCGCCCTATGAGGGAGGGAAGGAGGCCCAAAGGGAGGCAATCTGCTGCTGCCTGCAGCGCTTTCACACGGAGGTGAGAGGCACTGTGATTTCAATGCAGGGGGCCCGGCTCGGTGGCAGACGGTCGATGACGGAGGGTGGGTGCGACTGTGGTGCAGGGGAATTTTGTCCCCCCTGCCCCCCTCTCGGCGGCCCTGATGGGAAGGCCCAGAGAAGGAAGAGGTTTGAAAAAGATCCCGATAGGGATCAGATCAGAGTTCCCAACCCCGGATTCATCTGACAGAGTTTATTCAGTCCCGGGTTTACTCCACTGTCTGCAGGGATTAACAGCGATGCCAAATTACCCAGTTCCAGGAGGGAGATTATATGCCCATCTTGGATTTCTGACTATCCCATCCAGATGTATTACGGGACCTGTAGCACTGATCTCAATGGATAGAGTCAGGGGGTTATAAATCCTACACTGCTTTGCAGTGGCATAGCAAGGAGGGGCGGGAGGGGCGGTCCGCCCCGGGTGCAGCACGATGACACCCCCCTCGGCGCATCAACACCCCCCCCGACCAGTGCCTACCCTCCTCAGCTCCCTCCTCCAACCAGCTCCCGCACCCTACCTTTAAAGAAATTTCGGAAGCCGTGGAGAGGCGAGGCGCAGCGCCTCGCGCCTGCATGTAAAAGAAGCATGGATCGTCATCGGGCCTTCCCTCACGCTGTCTGTCCCGCCCTCCGCTGACGCAACTTCCTATTTCCACAAGGGCGGGACAGACAGCGTGAGGGAAGGCCCGATGACGATCCACACTTTTTTTACATGCAGGCGCAAGGTGCTGCGCCTCGTCTCTCCACAGCTTCCGAAATTTCTTTAAAGGTAGGGTGCGGGAGCTGGTTGGAGGGAGCTGAGGAGGGTAGGCACTGGGTCGGGGGGGAGGGGGTTGATGCCCCGAGGGGGGGGGGGGTCATCATGCTGCACCTGGGGGGGGGGGTGCAACAACGAACCGCCTCGGGTGGCAGCCCTCGCTACGCCACTGCTGCTTTGGGATGTAAATTGAAAATCAGGACTGTTCAGGAAGTCTCAAGCCTGGAACTAGGCAACTCGGCAGCTCTGAACTAATAGTCGTGATTTCCTGACATTCCCTTAAAAAAAAAAAAAATCAAGACTACAAGGGGCTGGATCAGTGTTTCTCAACCCAGTCCTCAGGGGCACAGCCAGCCAATCAGATTTTCAGGATATCCACAATGAATATGCATGAGAGAGATTTTCATACCAAGGAGGCAGTGCATGGAAATCTATCACATGCATATTCATTGCGGATATCCTGAAAACCCGACTGGCTGGGTGTGTGCCCTGAGGACTGACTTACGAAGCAGAGCTGCTTTGAGAAGACTTCCAGAGCAGAACAGGACTTTACGGGTAAGTTATTTGCTGGAAAAATGCTTTTAAACTTGAGGAAAGGTAGACTCAGGGGTGTGCTGGTAAATTTTTAACAACGGGCTCTCTCTCCGGGCATAGCCGGCCCTGAAATTTGGGGGGGAGGGGGGAATACATGCCCTCTCTCCCCTCCCTTGTGCGGGCATGCTAGGCATACCTTTGCCGAGCCCCACCAGCCAATAAATGGACTGCCACCGTTCTCTGCTGCTTGTTTCTGGCTCTGAGCAGCATGATGGAACCTTCTTGCGCTTGCATGAAAAGTCCCAGCCTGATGCTCAGAGTCAGAAACAAGGAGCAGGGAGCAACAGCAGTCTATTTACTTGGCTAGTGGGGCCAGCATCACTGCCAGCAAAGTAAAAGAGAATTCAGGAGGGGCCCAAGCCCACATTTTGGGAGTCAGTTGTTAAAGTAGCCATGGGGAGGCCTACTTTAACAACCGGCTCCCAAAATTCTTAAAAATTTACAAACGGCTCTCGCGAGCCCGCTCCAGCACACCACTGGGTAGACTTATTGTTAAGTTATTCTGCCTATTTAGCAAGGGAGTTGAAATGATTAGCATTTAAAGTCGCTATTACAGTTTCATAGGCTAGCAGTTAAGGGACTGTTCTAGAATTTACCATTGCATCATTGTAGAACGGAGCTGGTAATCACAGGAAACCTCAGTTTTATTTATTTATTTGTTGCATTTGTATCCCCATTTTCCCACCTATTTGCAGGCTCAATGTGGCTTACATAATGCCGTTATGGCGATTGCTATTTATTTCTTTACTTTCCTCCTTTCTTCTTTATTTCTTGCCCTACATCCATAAGTAAAAGCTGGGTCCTCCTCCGTGGAATTGACTGGAGGAGGTATAACGTGGATCCAGCTTAGAGTTTAATTCCTCTGATTTATAGGCCCTTGAACAAAAAGAAGGCTAGAAAGTTAATTAGGGTATCGCTGTCAGCCAGAAATAATTAAAAAAAAAACCCTAAATATTAGCATAGCCTAGAATATAACTAACAATTGTAGGAAACTTCAGTCTACAAATTCCTACTCCGTTAACAACAAGAAATTATCAATAGTAAGATGCAGGAAGCAGTCCAGCAGCAATATGGAGGCTGTCCAGTCTTTTGCACCGAGTGTCACGTGTTTGATATCTCCCTGCTGTTGAGAGGTCACATGTGTGTACTTGATGCAAAGAGCTCCTAGCACTCAGAGAATGGGTCTGATCCCTGGAGGCTAGAGTAGCAGACTTTGAGGAGCTGAGGAAAAGACAGAGGTATATAGAGGAGGCCTACAGGGACATAGAAGAGAAGTCCCACGTCCAGTCTGGCAACATCTGTGCTGCCATAGAAGAGAAAGGCCATCTGAAGGGAGAGCATCACCTTGGAAAGGCAGGAAGTGATCCTGTAGCCAGGACCTGCCCCCTAGAGGATGCAATATCCTCTGGCACCAATTATTTGTCTCCAGGAGGGAAGGATTAGGATGGCCATATTAGTTGAAGATTCAATCATTAGGCATGTAGATAGCTGGGTGGCTGGTGAATGTGAGGATCCCTTGGATACTTGCCTGCCTGGTGTGAAGGTGACGGACCTCACGCGTCACCTAGATAATTTTAGACAGTGCTGGGGAGGAACCAGCTGTCTGGGTACAGGTGGATACAACACACATAGGAAAATGTGGGAGGGAGGTTCTGGAAGCCAAAATTAGGGATGCTATCAGCTTTGATCATGGGGGTAAAGTGCAGAACGATTGTGCCTGGGCATGTGCCTAAGGCACAATCCTACTTCAGTTGTTTGACAGGTCCGGGCTTTCATAAAAAAACCTAAACCTGTCCAACGGGAAGTTCCCCCTGTCCCCCGCTTGCAAGGGGCTGGAGATCTGGTGGACCTCCAGCCCCCTAACCTCCCTGGGACAAGTTTCTCTAGTGGCCCAGTGGCCTTTCCCCCCACAGCTCCCTGATTCCCCCTGACACAAGGGCACAAGAGGGCTGGAGGTCCAGAGGACCTCTAGCCCTACTAACCCCCGACAACACTAAATAAAATGTCCTGATGGTCCAACTGGGCAAACCTATATCCACCCCCTCACCCACCCTGGTGGCCTAGTGCCCTCCCCAATCCCCTGTACCTTTAGAAGGGAGGAAGGAGAAGCACTCCTCTTTCCAGCGCTGCCTTTCAAAATGGTGGCACCCTGTCCTGTCCAGTGCATCCTGAAATGCGCTGGGCGGGGCTTCCTTACCATATTAGGGAGAAACTCCCTTCCTGTTCCACGCACAGGACCCAACTAAGAGGCAGGAAGAGCTCCAAAGTCTCAATACACGGATAAGACAATGGTGCAGGGAGGAGGGATTTAGGGTTATTAGGAACTGGGCAACATTCTGGGGAAGGGGGAGCCCATTCCAAAAGGTGAACCGGGATGGAACCAGGCTACTGGCACTAACATTTTAAAAGGAGACAGAGCAGCTTTTAATTTAGAACAGAGGAAAAAGCCCACAGTCATAAGCGTATAGTTCGGAGTGAGGTATCCTTGAAGGATACTATTATAACAGGACATGTAGAGAATCCCAAAAGGAGTTTTCAACAAAGGTGAAAGAAAGCCAGGAGTGTTTAAGGGTAGAACTACTTTGATGTGTCTGAATACAAATGCTAGAAGCCAAAGAAAGGAGAGTTAGAGCATATAGCACTAAATGAAGAGGTAGATATAATAGGTATCGCAGAGACCTGGTGGAAGGAGGACAATCAATGGGACACTGTATTACCAGCGCATAAATTGCATATCAAATTAGAGGGGGGGAGGGGGAGTTGCGCTGTATGTTAAAGAGGGAATTGAGTCAAAATAATTCTGCATGAAAAGCAGCGTGGAATCCTTATGGACAGAAATTCCATGTATGAAGGGAAAGAATACATATGTAGGGCTTAGGGCTGTACTACCGTCCACCAGGCCAGAACGATCAGACAGACGAAGAAATGTTTGCACAAATTAGAAAGCTAGCAAATTTGGTAATAGTATAATAATGGGTGATTTTAATTATCCAATATTGACTGGTTAATGCCACATCAGGGAATGCTAGGGAGGTAAAAATTCCTAGGCATCATAAACGACCTGCTTCTTGGAGCAACTGGTCCAGGAACTAACATTAGGAGGAGCTATTTTAAGATCTAGACCTTAATGGAATGCAGGACTTAGCACAAGAGGTATTGGTGCTGGTTCCACTGGGAAACAGTGATCATAACATGATCAAATTTGACTTAATAACTGAAGTGAAGTCACAAAGGAAACCTACTGTAACTGAATATAATTTTTGAGAGGGTAACTATGATAAAACGTGAAAAATGGTTTTAAAAGCTGAATGGCTCAGTTGCATGGGTAAGGGCTTTAAATTGGGCATGGACGTTGTTTAAAATACCATTTTGGAAGCCCAGACCAGATGCATTCCATGCAAGAATGGACTGACTATTGGAATAATAGGGCAGTGCCCAAGGACCCACAGCAATATGGGTCCACTCTCCCGTAGTCTCCATTTAGTTTAATCATATTTGATAGGTGGTAAGGAGCTTTTGCCTCATTGCCTGGGGGGCCCAGACCACTGTCAGTCCACCCCGGATTCCGTATATTAATAAAGGTAGAAAGAAGAGCAAAAGATAGAATGGTTAAAGGGATAAGTGACAAAGCATATTTCAGAATATGGAAAAAAGATCCGAATGAAGAAAACAAGAAGCACACAAGCACTGGCAAGTTAGATGCAAAGCAATGCTAAAGAAAGCCAAAAGAGAATACAAAGATAAACTTGCCTTAAGAGGCAAAAACTCATAGCAATAACTTTTTCAGGTATATTAGAAGCAGAAATCCTGTGAGGAAATCAGTGAGACCATTAGATCATCAAGGGGCACTCAGTGAGAACAAGGCCGTAGCAGAAAGGCTGAATGAATTCTTTGCTTCAGTCTTTACTGAAGAAGATGTAAGGAGATGGTTTTCAAGGATGAAGATGCAGAGGAACTGAAATAAATCTTGGTGAACCTAAAAGTCGTACTGAACCAAATCAACAAATTAAAGAGTAGAAAATCACCTGGACTGGATGGTATATATACCCCAGAGATCTAAAAGAACTCAAATAAGAATTGGCAAATCTGCTGTGACTGATCTGCAACCTGTTGTTAAAATTGTCTGTAGTACCTGAAGATTGGAGGGTGGCCAATGTAACGCCTATTTTTAAATCAAATCAGTGGAAACTATTTTAAAGAATAAAATCACTAAACGCATAGACAAACGTGGTTTAATGGGACAGAGTCAACATGGATTCAGTCAAGGGAAGTTTTGCCTCACCGATTTGCTTCGTTTCTTTGAATACTTGGAATAAACATGTGGATAAAGGTGAGCTGGTTGATGTATTTAGGTTTTAAGAAAATGTCCCTTATGAGAGACTCTTGAGAAAATCAGGACATAACCAGGACTGCTGTTGGTGGACTGGAGCTGGGAAGTCTGGGCGAATGTCATTGCATTGCACACCTGTGCTTGCCAGGTAGGGTCTGACTAACTGCTGCTTCCTTCTCTGGACAACAGGTGGTGCTGTAACCCTTATTTTCTTGTTATGTTTGTGTGAAATGTTTTATTCATTTTTGCATATTTTTTCTTTTTCTCTCTTTGTGAGAAGTCTCTGAATGTTGCAATAACAGCATAACCAACAAATGAAAAAAAAAAAAAGGACTTCACTGGAACTGAGAAGCAGGTTGTTACCATTTCCTACTTTTTAGTTATTTATTTTAATCTCTTATGTTCTATCTGCAAGCCCAAAAGCTATCAAAGCACTGTACATTAAGGCAGTAGAAGTAGTGGTGTTACAGACACTTTGGATTAAATAAAAGTGATTATAAGAACTAGCGGAGTTTACAGGTTTGGTTCTGTGCTATTGTTTATGAATCACTCCTCCCAAAATCCTTCCCCCTCTTGGAGGTGCTTCTTTATAACATCAGGAATCCTCTGCTCCTGGGGGGAAAGAGCAGGGCCGAGACCCTTCAATCTGCAATTCTCAGTCCCGTCTTCCCAGACCTAAGATACCTTTTGTGACTGGCCTCTAAGCGTCGGAAGCATAGCAAAGACGGGACTGGGGCATGCTTAACACATGGGCATCCTTGGCCAATAGTGAAAAAAAGAAGGGCGTCTCTGACCAACACTTGGCCGACTTTACTTGGTCCAGTTTTTCTTGCGACCACCTTCAAAAAGATGCCCGAACTGACCAGATAACCACCGGAGGAAATCGGGGATGACCTCCCCTTACTCCCCCAGTGGTCACTAACCCCCTCCCACCCTAAAAAAACTTTAAAAATATTTTTTGCCAGCCTCTATGCCAGCCTCAAATGTCATACCCAGCTCCCTGACAGCAGTATGCAGGTCCCTGGAGCAGTTTTAGTGGGTGCAGTGCACTTTAGGCAGGCGGACCCAGGCCCCCCCCCCCCAACTGTTACATTTGTGGTGGTAAATGTGAGCCCTTCAAAACCCACCAGAAACCCACTGTACCCACATGTAGGTGCCCCCATTCACCCCTTAGGGCTATGGTAGTGTTGTACAGTTGTGGGGAGTGGATTTTGGGTTTTTTGGAACTATGCACCTGGGAGCAATTTCTGAAGTCCACTGCAGTGCCCCCTAGGGTGCCCGGTTGGTGTCCTGGCATGTGAAGGAGACCAGTGCACTACGAATGCTGGCTCCTCCCATGACCAAATGCCTTGGATTTGGTCGTTTCTGAGATGGGCGTCCTTGGTTTCCATTATCGCCGAAAACCGGGGACGACCATCTCTAAGGACGACCTAAATGTTGAGATTTGGGCATCCCCAACCGTATTATCAAAACAAAAGATGGGTGCCCATCTTGTTTCGATAATACGGGTTTCCCCACCCCTTCGCCGGGACGTCCTGCGAGGACATCCTCAGGAAAACTTGGGCGCCCCGTTCGATTATGCCCCTCCTCGGATAACAGAGGGGCATTTGTGTTAATCATGTTGGATTCAGACTGACCCTTAACTGCTGACCAGGGTGGGGGGAAAAGCACTTGCCACTGGGTCCATGCCCCTTCCAGGGTGGTGGGGAGGGTTTCTGCCACACTCCATTACTGGATTCACATTGGGAGACTAAAACATTGCTGTACTGCTGATTCCAGATCTCTACTGAGGGCAGCAAAGCTCTGCTTCATTATTGTCTCCATTCCAATTCTCCCTAACTGGGAGAGATTCATTTGACCAATGATTTATAGCTTTGCCAGGCTCATGGCTAGCTTCTGCCCTTCCTAAATAGGAGATGTTCCTGCATATGCCATCCCTCTTTTTCCCAACTGGAGAATGAACAAGTCAAGTGATCAGAAAGCAGATGCACACTCTGAAGTCTCCGAAAGAATGTAGCTCAGAATTTGTTTAAAACTGTAACTTTATTGATTTTTCATTTAAACATCGAGTTTATTAGTTCACTTGCACTTACTGCACCACCCAAGCTAACTTGCAGATCTGGGCGGTTTACAGGTTAAAAGCAGAAAAAATTCAGAAAAGAACTACAATGTTTGACAGGACAGACAGTATCACTCAGCAGCAACAAAATCAGTCAAAGGTGAAGGGTAAATAGAGGGGAAAGGGAAATGGGACTTGATATACCGCCTTTCTTAGGTTTTTGCAACTACATTCAAAGCGGTTTACGTATATTCAGGTACTTATTTTGTACCAGGAGCAATGGAGGGTTAAGTGACTTGCCCAGAGTCACAAAGAGCTGCAGTGGGAATCAAACTCAGGTCCCCAGGATCAAAGTCCACTGCACTAACCACTGGGCTACTCCACTGGCAACATTCCATGTAGAAGCCTGCCCTTGCAGATCACCAATGCGGCCATGCAGGCTTCTGTTTCTATGAGTCTGACGTCCTGAGTCATACGTGCAGGATGTCAGAATCATAGAAACAGAAGCCTGTGCGACTGCGTTGCTGATCTGCAAGGGCAGGCTTCTACATGGAATGTTGCTAGTGGAATAGCAACATTCCATGTAGAATCTCCAATAGTAGCAACATTCCATGTAGAATCTACAAATAGTTTCAACATTCCATGTAGAATCTCAAATAGGAAAAGGGAAATGGGACTTGATATACCGCCTTTCTGAGGCTTTTGCAACTACATTCAAAGCGGTTTACATATATCCAGGTACTTATTTTGTACCAGGGGCAATGGAGGGTTAAGTGACTTGCCCAGAGTCACAAGGAGCTGCAGTGGGAATCGAACTCAGTTCCCCAGGATCAAAGTCCATTGCACTAACCACTAGGCGGTGCTTAGAACAAGAACCGGGGAAAGGGGAAGATTTAACAGTGCAGTATGACAACCCACCTCTTTTATGTGCAATTGAAAGCCTGTTCGAAAAGTTTTCAAAGCTTTTTTTAAAGTTCTTAAAGGAAAGTTCAGAACGTATCAGACTCTTGTGTGTGACAGATGAGTTCAATATCCGTGTTTTGCATCGATTGCAGCCTCTTCAGACATGAACGAGAACATCCTAAATAGACAAGTTTTAACACCCCCGAATCATGACGCCCCGACAGGTGCCTGTTTCGCTGTTCCAGCTTTGTCAAGGGGACTGCCTAAATATTGGGTCTGTTAATAAAGAAAATGCCTGTCAATCCTTATGTTAGCAATATTTACCCCATCAAACTCATTCATGGCCTGTGCATACCTCTGGTGTATCGCCTTCTTCCTTCCACTGCCACGTCGAACTCATTCCGGTGGAGTCGCTTATATGGTAACTGGGCCGGAAGTGGTTCGACATCTTCGTACATACCTCATATGCTGATACTCATCACATAAAACATCCCCAGTGCATATAGGTATTTAATCCCTTGGGTTCCACAGTGTCTAAATTAAAAGTCCAAAATGTCTCTTGCTGTAACAATCTTTTGATTAGATCTCCGCCCCTTGTTGACGGGACAAAATGGTCTATTACCATACATCTCAAATCAGACTCATTGGTAGGGTGTGAAGATATGACCACACACCAGAAGAGTCCAGATAAGTGATCATCGCTAGCCTGTCAACACTAGAGCTGTTATGATTTAAGATTCAGGCATAAGGACAGTGGCATAAATTGCCGTGAATAGCAATAGATACGTCAGCACAAGACAAAAAAAAAAAAAAGTGTGATAAAAAATTTTAAAAATTTAAATACTGAATTGTGACCGAGTACAGATGTAAGGAGGAAGGAGGTTTTGTTGATGATTGCAAACCGGCACTGAGCGAGTCTCACCAGTGAGTGAGCAAGAGATTATTCTGTGACCATATATGAGACTTCCCCTTACAAAAACAATAGGTTAGAACAATCAACGGAAAAATATAACAGCAATAGACTCCAAGTTGATTGATCTACCATTGAGTTGTATATACGAGTAGTAATAAGTAGATTTGAGTCGCACACGTTTGACAGTAATAGTTATAGAATATGGCCGTCTGTGCCTAAATCTATGTGCCGGGATTTAAGCCATGTTTTCATTGGTGTAAATGAATGAATAATTTTTAGGCGCTGGGATATCAACTAAGGTGTTTTCTATACACCACGCCTAAATCTAGGCGCTACTTATAGAATATGCTTAGGTGAAAATGTTTTCCACACAGATTTCTTTAGGTGCCATATAAAGAATCACCCCGTTAGCGACAGGATCCGGGACTACTTTTAGGTGCGAGCATTTACACCCAACTGAATCCTGGTGTCAAATTTTAACCCCTAAATTAGTTGTGGATCCCCTTATTCTATAACAATGCACATAAATTGTGGGAGCACCCCTGATCTGCCCATCGCCCTCCCATGGCCGCCCCATCTTTTGAGTTGCACGCTATGCGATTCGGGTGCAGATCTTTATAGAAAACCGTAGTGAGATGCGCAAGCATGTGTTGGTATGACTGGCAATTTAAGGGGTCCTTTTATTAAGCAGTGGTAAAAAGTGGCCTTTCCACACCCTTATATGGATCTTTCCTGCATGCTAAGGACATTTTTTTCCACAGCTGAAAAATGACCATTTTTTTTCTGAATTATTTATTTATTTATCACATTTATACCCCACATTTTCCCACATGTTTGCAGGCTCAATGTGGCTTACAATAGACCGAAAAGGCTATCGCCAGTCCAGTAGTTATACAAATACAATAGATTGTGGTGGTCAGAGTGGATAGAAAGAACAGGGTATCAAGGGAAAAAGGGTAAAGGTAAGAGAATCCAAAATGGTCCATTTATATGCTGTTTTGAAGGACTTTGGGTTTTAGGTTGGAGCCTGGGAGTAGGCCTTCCGGAATAGGCTGGTCTTGAGTAATTTCCTAAAGTTGAGATGGTTTTGAGTAGTTTTGACAGCTTTTGGCAGTGCATTCCGTAATTGGGTGCTGATAAAGGAAAAGGATGAAGCGTTAAGTGGGTTTATATTTGAGGCCGTTACAGGTAGGATAATGGAGATTTAGGAATAAACGGGATGTGCTTGATGTATTCCTGGCTGGAAGATTAATTTTTACAAACTGCAATATATATGAGGAAGAGAATCAAAAAGAGATCAACATAAAGGAAAGAAAAAGATTCTCTGTAATCAAAACTAAGAGCAGTGGGAAAAAATAGAAATAAATAATAAACGAGGAAAAAGCCTGAAGAAGCTGCCAGCTACAGGCTGCAAGAGCAAGACTTCTTCGTCATCGGCAAAAAAAAACCCTCTCTTGATAAGTATAGTCACAAAATAGCTTTACTGAACAAAACCAAACTTGTCAAAAGTACCAGCTGTCAATACTTAGCTGTGGAGTCTCTTCCTTCTATAGCAGAGCAGACCGCGACCAACGATCGCCAGCATTTCGTAAAGCTGCATCAGTGTCAATCGGTGAAAAAAATCTGCAAGAGGGAGATAAAAACAAAGAGGTAAACAGAAACACTCAAAAGTTTTACTTAACTTTTCCACTAACCCATCATTGCTCACTTCAACTCCGTTCATCAACAGACGGAACTAGGGAGACACTCTCCTGGAAAGGCAACAGCCAATCCCTTTGATGCCAATCAAAAAAAATAAAAGTATTGCCACACTGGGACAGACCAAAGGTGCATCAAGCCCAGCATCCTGTTTCCAACAGTGGCCAATCCAGGTCACAAATACCTGGCAGAAACCCAAAGAGTAGCAACATTCCATGTAGAACTGCAAACAAAAGCGAGATTCCAGAATCCTAAAGAGTAACAAGATTCCATGTAGAACCCCAAAGAGTAGTAACATTCCATTCAGAATCCCAAGTACATAAGTACAAAAGTATTGCCATACTGGGACAGACCAAAGGTCCATCAAGCCCAGCATCCTGTTTCCAACAGTGGCCGATCCAGGTCACAAATACCTGGCAAGATCCCAAAGAGTAGCAACATTCCATGTAGAACTGCAAACAATAGCAAGATTCTGGAATCCTAAAGAGTAACAAGATTCCATGTAGAACCCCAAAGAGTAGTAACATTCCATTCAGAATCCCAAGTACATAAGTACAAAAGTATTGCCACACTGGGACAGACCAAAGGTGCATCAAGCCCAGCATCCTGTTTCCAACAGTGGCTAATCCAGGTCACAAATACATGGTAAGATCCCGAAAAAGTTCAATACATTTTTGCTGCTTATCCCAGAAACAGCAGTGGGTTTCCCCAAGTCAATTTAATAATGGTCTATGGACTTTTCCTTTAGGAAGAAGGCCAGACCTTTTAAAAACCCTGCTAAGCTAACCGCCTTTTACCTCATTCTCTGGCAACGAATTCCAGAGTTTAATTACACGTTGAGTGAAGAAAAGTTTTCTCTGATTCATATTAAATTTACTACTTTGTAGCTTCATCCTAGTATTTTTGGAAAGAGTAAACAAACGATTCACGTCTACCTGTTCCACTTCACTCATTATTTTATAGACCTCTACTTGCTATGTAGTGCGACAGAAAATTTTGCTATTAACATGTGTCCATTAAATAACTTAGTGCATAAGCACTGATCGACACCTATTTTTCAGGGTAAATACGCTGTCATGCCCACTGTCTGCCCCCAAACACCCCCTCTGCAGAAAAATTAAAATTGTTTAATGCGTGGTTTGCACATACTGATTGCCAATT